>NW_023270314.1:8118426-8123476 GCF_011800145.1 Mirounga leonina
CCAGGTGTGTTTGTTACCCAGGTGTGTTTGTTACCCAGGTGTGTTTGGCTAGAACAGCACAGGTGTCTGATCTGAGCAGAGTTCCTCTGCAGATTCTGAATTGAGTCATCCATTGCCACAGTAGCATTTCATAACAGCTCCCCAAATTTTATTTATTGCTGTCTCACGGGTTGTTGGGTCTGCTGGAGTAGGTCTGCATTAGGCTAGGACATCCATTTTTAGTCTTAAACCTCCTCCACATATTTTTCATATTAAAACCCAGGGTCAAGGAACAACAACTTACTAAATATGGTCTTCTCATAATTACTGCCAGAAATACCAACAGGCTGGCATAAAACGTGAGTTTGTGGGTTTGTTTGGGTTTTTTGTTTTGTTTTGTTTTCATTTTTATTTGTTTTTAACTAAAAGCCTTGAATGGTGCAAAGGATACCACATTCTGTGGCTGAAATATTTTTTTAAAGATTTTATTTATTTATTTGTCAGAGAGAGAGTGAGAGTGAGAGAGAGAGGCTGGCGGAGAGAGATGCAGGCTCCCTGCTGAGCAAGGAGGCTGATGTGGGACTCAATCCCAGGACCCCTGGGATCATGACCTGAGCTGAAGGCAGACACTTAACCAACTGAGCCACCTAGGCATCCCTGAAAGAATTTCTTATTGGATGATTTTGGAGCAAGCTGTAGATGCTTCAAAACCCCCTTTCTTAGAATATCATGTGGAAGTTTAAAATACAACAACAAAACTCCTTTGCCCTGCTGGAGATATACTTAATAAAAATATATAGTTGTTACACCTAGGAATATGATTTTACATTAATTTTCCAGTTATGACTCTCATGCATCTTTTAAATGACCTTATTACTCTTCAACTAGTATGCTTTCAATTAAGTTACAATCATTACTTTCGCTTAATAAAAGCAATTGATTTCTAATCTTGTAACTAAAACTCTGTTAAACCTTAGTATCTTTCATTCTTTAGTTATAGTAAACTATTGTTTTATATCATTATAAAGTTTTCAGCATGTATTCATATATCTGATGTCAGTTTCTCTACTCACAACACTTCCTGATTTTAGCAGAAGAAAGAATAGTGAATCTAAAGTCTTCTACTCTGAATCTCAGCACCAGGTATCAAGCTATAATGTCAGGCACTTTAGAAAAGATTGTAAATTTCTAAAGTGTCATTCAAAACACAGTAGTAAATGCTTAATCTTAAAATTATCTAACAATTTTTGCTTTGACAGTTGTTTTTGTCATGAAGTTTAGGTAACATTTAATCTATATTAGGTTGTAGAATATAATATACAATGAGAAATGATTACCACTTTAAAAAAATATATTTTCAAAATTACTGAGATGGGGTAGTGGTTAGATGCAAAACAATCATTGGCTCAAATCCCAGATACTTCACTTACTAGTTGTATGATTAGGGGATTTACTTAATTCTTAAATTTTGTCCTTCTTCATCAAAGGAGACTAAAATAACTACAATACTATATGAATTACATAGAAGTCCATCATGTAAGCATTTAGCACATGTCCTGACCCTTCAGCTATTATTCTTGTAGTTCTGGGATATTTTTTTTTCCTGTTAATGGCATAGTGTGGCTATTTGGCCTGACATAAATTTTGGGATTAAAAAAATAACTAAAATCTGTGTATCAGAGTTCAGTTCCACACTTCAGTCTAGATTTTAAAGGTGGTATAGCATAGTGATTAGTACTGTGCTTGAGTTAGAGCTTCTTGTTCAGTTCTTTACTTTTTCACTTACAGGATGACTGGAAGAAGTTACTTAATCTGTCCATGTCTCAGTTTCTGCATCTGTAAAACAAAGGTGATGAAAATGGAAATTAATTTATAAAGTTGTGAGCTTTCGATAACTAATCCATGTAAAATGCTTAGGAGCATGCCTAAATTCAGGTAGTCACTCATGTAAGGTCATGTAAGTCACTTATTATAGATATTTTTGTATAGAAGGGAAGTAATTTACTTCTGTGTGATATCAAAATTTGATATTAGATATAATGTAGTCTTGCCCTGCAGATTTGGGGTATGTGAGAAAGAAAATTGAAGTGCTACAAAAAAAAAAACCCTCATCAAATTTTCTTTGAACATAAATGGCTTTCTATACCACTGACAAAAATATTTTAAATATACTATTATGCTTGTAATTCATGAATCATGTGAGCCCAAATGACAATGTCATTGCCATAATTTTACTTTGCATTTACATGACCCTTTAAAATTTAGGAAGTTTATTTATATTCAAATTGTATTTAATACTCACAAAAAAATGTGAGCTCAGTTTACTTAAACTCACTTACTGGTAAGGAAACTAAAGCTCAGAAAGATTAAATAATTTGATGAGGGTTAAGCACTCAGTTAAGTTAGAATAGCTTGAATATAAACCCAGGGTCTCCAATACTCAGGATAGCGACCTTTTCCTTGTAATCTTGAAGAAAATAGTTAGGGGTAGATGTTACCTCACTTTTTTACGACAGGAGTAAAACTTTAAAATAATGACTTTATGTGAGCCAAAATATCCCCAAAACAAAACAAACAATCAAACAAAGATGTCCTAAAACAAGACCACATAGTTTCTTCAGACAAATTAAGCCATTTTCTCTATGGCTTCTTTTTTTTTTCCTTAAGATGAAAAATATTTATACTTATAATCAGAAATATTTACTGGCACTATAAAATCATAGGACATGCGGCCCATTTGGCTCTGCCGGAAAACCTCACATTCATGTAAGGCACTTATTTTATAGATGTACAAAACAAGCTTTATTTCCTGTGTCATAGAGGACAAATCTAACCTAACTTGTCACTTTTAAGGGGAATATATATGAGATGTGGAGATGTCAGTGAATACACCATGTTCAGAGAAGAAATGCATCACAATATTTAAAATAACTCAAAAACAAAGCTACTATATACATTTATTATTGGCTTTTATTTAAAATGAAATTTTTCCCTTTCTCCCTGAAGTAATTGTGTGTGTGTGTATGTGTGTATGTGTGTGTATCCTGTGAATATATATATATATATATATTTATATATTTTTTTCCTCCGGAGGAGGTCAAACTACAGCCAACATATGGTGAAATTAATGATGTATCTCATTTATTGTGTCTGATTGAATTTTAATGGAGCTGATAATCTAGTTTGACAACTTGCTAAATTATTGTCAGATATATTACATAATCTCTTCTCATTATGTATGACAGATGGTTAAGTGCTGTAAATTATGGGGCACTGTAGGAGCTGGGTGTGTTATGAAAGTCAAGTGACAAGCACTTCAAGAGAGGGAGGAGCTCTGTTCTTAAGTGACCTCTCTATAATATTTCACAAACCATTCACAGAGAGCTCCACACAGGCTTTTTTGTATTCTAGTCAAAACAAAAGCTACTTGCTTCACTAAGAAACATGGATGGATAGGGGCGCCTGAGTGGCTCAGTCAGTTCTCCCTCTGTCTGCCACTCCTCCTGCTTGTGCTCCCCCTCTCTATATAAAAAAAAAAAAAAGAAAAGAAAAAAGAAACATGGATGGATAGATAGATAGATAGGAAAATAGATAATAGATAGATAGGCAGACATAGATATACCTTTTTTTCTTAATATTATTACTTGAATTTTACCAAACTAGAAGACCCAGTATTTAGCAACTTTGTTCAACTATCCCAGTCCAAAATTCATTAATATGTTAATATTTGTTGATTAATGGCCATGTAAATTGTGGTATTTGATAAATGGGGATTAGTGATATATTTTTATTTTTTATTGTTAAAGGGCAGAGTCGACTGATTATTAACGTAAAGTAGTTTGCATGCTCAAATATTTTATTGTGATGACAACATTAATATTATGAAAACATCGATAAACATATCAGTAAATGTTATATATAATTACTAAATTCTGTATAAAGGTAGTTATTTATGATTATATAATTATAAATATTTACTATATATAATGTTCTTATACATAATATATAAAATATCAAATATGTTTCTATGTAGTTTTATATAAATTTAAAAGTATAAATGTTATATATGAATATATTATTATATATGTAATTATTATAATTTGTATTATGTGACAGTACATTAACAAATACTTATTAGGAAACAATTATAGTAAAAATGATATAAAATTATCTCTAATAGTATCACTATCTAGAAATAACTACTATTTTTATCATTTTAATCATTCCATAATAGCTGTCCTACATGGATGAGATCATGCTTTATAAACTTCATATACCATCTTATCTCACTTTTTTGACCTGACATTACATCATAGATATTTTCCCATGTCATTAAATATATTACTCATTAAAAATATTTTAAGAATAAATAATACTGACTTTCAGTTTCATATCTGGCATGTAAAGAACTTGGAATTCCCATCCTTACAACAAGAAAAAGCAGGACAAACTGAAAATCAATGAGTTTTCTTTAACCTAACAGAAAACTGAATTTCAGAGCAAAATGCCATCCTGAAATGTGGAAAGGCAAATTTATCCAGAAACACAGCTAGGTCAGCTTACCTGTGGCAGGAGCCTCTAGAGCCATAAAGTGATAGGAATACATAAATGATAATACTGACCAATTGCTGGAGACTCAAGGTACATTACTATGTTAGTGAGAAGCTGTTGGTGACCCTCACTTTTCTGTGCTTAATATCAAGTAACCACACCTGGTCCTTATGATGAAGATCCCCCAAAGTCCCCTTTTGATCTTGGCAGGGGAGGGCAAGAGTCATCATTGTGAAATAGACATCTCCAGTGCAAAGGCCTGTGTTGAGGGAAAAAGACTGCCAGAGCATTAGCCCCACTGAGGGAAGGGCATTCTTCCAAATCCATCCCACTCCAGCCATTCTATCTAATCTAAGGGGAGGGGAGGGGAGGGGACGGGAGAGGAGGAGGGAGAGGAGAGGAGAGAGGAAGGAAGGAGGGAAGGAAGGAAGGAAGGAAGGAAGGAAGGAAGGAAGGAAGGAAGGAAGGAAGGAAGGAAGGAAGAGAGAGAGAAAGAAAGAAAGAAAGAAAGAAAGAAAGA
>NW_023270314.1:8123486-8211718 GCF_011800145.1 Mirounga leonina
GAAAGAAAGAAAGAAAGAAAGAAAGAAAGAAAGAAAGAAAGAAAGAAGAGAAAGAAAGAAAAAAGAAAGAAAGAAGAAAGAAAAGAAAAGAAAAGAAAAGAGTCATATTCAACAACTCCAGTCAGGACTTCAAGGAAATAGACTGAGGAGGCTATAATGGGGAAAAAGGGGAGGAGGGTTATATTACAGGATAAGCACTTGTGAAAGTCAAAGCCTCAAGACACACAAACACAAAACACTTGAGATTTAATAGGAAGAGTAGCATCCTACCAATAGGACTTCAGTAAAAAGTAAGTCAATTCAGCTGAAAGAGCTGTAAGACAGACTCTCTTAAGAAAGATCACTTAGGGAAGTCCAAAGTCTAGAAGGGAAACAGGAAAAGGCCACCAAAGGAAACTGAAGACCCTGTCACCTATATCTATAGCAAATATTAAACATAGCCCAGCTCCTAGCCATATTGACATAAATCTTTACACTAAAGGTTTTTTAACCTCAGTTCCTATAATCCAATACAGCACGTCCACTTCTCAACAAAAAAAAATTGTCATGCCAAAAGGTAAGAGGAAACACAGTGTGAAGAGACAAAGTAATCAGACCCTGACTCAGGTATTATAAGTATGTCAGATTTATCAGACCGGGAATTTAAGGACCCTAATGAAAAAAAGTGCACAAGATGCATGGGTAGATAGGTAAAGTAAGCAGAGAGATAGAAACTCTTAAGAAAGAGCCAAAAGAAAATATTAGAAATCAGAATGAGTGTAATATAAAATAAGAGTGTTTTTGATGGGCTCATCAGTGGATATAACAAACTGAGAAAAAAATTACTGGGCTTGAAAATAGATCAATATGTGGCCAATCAATTATGTACTAGCAAAATGGAATTAAAAACATCAATATGATTTCATTTTTCTTCAATATAAATACAGATAATTATATATGGGGTTATTTATATGTACATGCATACGTACAGGTTGGTATACACACACGCATTTTTTTGTTCTCTCAGCTTAGAGGGCCTAGAAGAAAAGAAACCTCAACATCAAGAGGCACACTTAGCACAAGAATTTTTTTTCTAATACCATTCTCTGATAAAAATACCAGAGCCCCTTGGAAAGCTGGTTGATTCTAGGACTGGGGCAGGAATTATCTGAAATGAACCTGGAGCATCTTATAGTACCAAAGAAAAGGAAGTGCTCAAAAAACCCCACAACTGTTGGAATATTTCAGATGGACACAGAAGTCAACCCAGAGAGCTCCCAATAGCCATATCTAGAATAATTTGAACCAAAAATAAAGTAATATTTAATTATAACACAAAATATACAATATACATGAATTGCATGCATAAATAAATGGGAGCAAATAGACAAATATTCCATGCAGAAAAACCCCAAATAACTTATATAGGTACTTCACTATCAAAAAGGTAGAGCATTACTTCCCATTCCATAAGTGGGGCTGCATATAGTGACTTCCAAGAAGTACAATATGAAAAGAGTAAAAGAAGATTAAGTTTACAGTGGAAAAACCTGAAAAACACTACCTCAGCCAGTTGATCAAGGTTAACAGTGAAAACTCACTTGATAACATACACCTTTGATGTGATGTGATGAGAATGGCATTTCACTTCTGTGATGTTCCTCCCCAAATACTATAACTTCATTCGCATCATGATAAAGACTTCAGAAAAATCCCAACTGAAAGACATTCCCCAAAATACCTGGAAAGTACTCAAACTGTCAACGTCAACAAAACCAGGGAAAAGCTGAAAAACCTGTGTAAGGTGACATGTTGACTAAATATAATGTACCTTCCTGGGTGGGATCCTGGATACAAGAAAGATATTATATAAAAAAGTAAAAACTCTGAATAAAGTGTGGACTTGAGTTAATAACAATGTATCAATATTGCTTCATTAATTGTGATAAATCTGCCATACATATGTGAGATGAGACATAAGTAATAGGGGACACTGTGTGGGAGGGGTGTTTGAATATCTGTATTATCTTCACCTTTTTTTGTGAATTTGGAACTGTTCTAAAATAAAGAGCTTATTTAAATATAATATATTCAAATTATTTACATATATATTGTTAGTGGATACATATTAGGCTATCTTCAGGACTTTTCTGGTTATTTTGGGGTTTTGTTTTGCTATACAGGAAATTATTATCTATACTAGGGTCTATCTGAATGTTCCAGACTTACATTTATTTTTGACAGCCAACATTACTCTCATTAATACTTTACATAGAATTTTAAAACATATGATAAGGTAACTATTAGCATATTTGGAAACACATTTTTTACCTGTCAAAAGTAACTATATAAAGAGAAAAATGACTGCAGTATGATGTTGACTTATTTTATCTATAGAGTGTGGTTTAGGAGAGGAGTTTCTTCAAAGCAATATTTGTCTCCTGAATCTTCAATATTAATAAGAGTCATTTTTTTTTGAAGGAGAGAGAGAATCTTAGGCAGACTCCATGTCCAGCACAGAGCCTGATGCGGGGCTCCATCCTATGACCCTGAGATCATGACCTGAGCCAAAATCAAGAGTCAGATGCTTAACTGACTGAGCCACTCAGGCGCCCTAAGAGAGAAGATTGCTATAAAATCACCCATGCAGCCTAGGAGATGATACAGCAACTAAGATACTATATAAACCTGAAGTATAAACATTACATAGATACAACTGTACCACTGGTTTTTTTTCCTACTTATTGTTCTTTATCCTCTTCCACTTTTTCTTTCAACTTGTGTGAATGGAATACAAAGTAAAAATTGTGCATACCCAAAAATATGTATGACTGAGCAGAAGCTGTCAGAGAAGGAAATCTTTAGGCTCATTCCAGAAGGAAACTGATGCAAGTGCCAAACAGGACAAAGGATGTTGAGATTGATTTCATGTAAAAATCACACTTTGAGAGCTCTGATTGTGTGTCTTTATGAAAATAACAAAACTCTAGTGTTTCAAAACACATATAGATAGCACTTCTTTTTTTTTCCAATCTTCCATAATTCTTGAAAATTATTAATTATCTTTGACTTCTTATGTGGGGGGAGGGGAGAGGAATTTCACAAAACAATAAAAATATGCATACCAGAAGAATATCAGGCAGAAATAGAAGTAAAACATGGGAGGCCTTGGTGGCTCAGTCTGTTAAGCATCTGCCTTCGGCTCAGATCATGATCCCAGGGTCCAGGGATTGAGCCCCCTATCAGGCTCCCTGCACAGTGGGGCCTCTGCTTTTTGCCCTTCCTCTCCCTCTGCCCCTCTTCCCCCGCTTGTGTTCTCTCTCTCTCTCTCAAATAAATAAAATCTTAAAAAAAAAAAAAAAGTAAAACCTTACTCTCAGTGACAGGCAGTGAATGTTTCTGCACCATTTCCTTGCATTATATATAAATTATAATTCAGGTTACATTCTTTATATAGATAGTTTTGTATAGTATTTTGCAAAAATCAGCCCATGCAATGATGTTGTTATATATCTTGTTTCTTTTTTTTTAATTTTACCATACATGATAGTATTTTCCAATGTTAAATTTCATGTTATAACAAAAATTTTTGTCCTTTCCACTTGCATTTGAAACTCTCTCTTGTTGCCTTTGAAGCACTTTTCACTACAAATATTCACACCTCTTTATCTGTCACATATGTTGATTATTGTTTATCATTTAATTGTCTTTTTGTCATATATTCTTAATTTTGAATGTTATTAAATGTGTTCTTCCATGATTCCCATTCCTTGATTTTTATCTTTTTTGTATTATTTGGTTGGGATATTTTAGTTAGTTAATTCAAGTATAATTAGAATACAGTGTTATATTTGTTTCCGGTGTACAACACAGTGATTCAGTAATTCTATGTATTTCTCAGTGCTCATCAAGATAAGTGTACCCTTGATCCCCTTTATCCATCCCCCTACACCTTCCCTCTGGCGACCACCACTTTATTCTCTGCATTTAGTGTCTGTTTTATTATCTTTTTTATTTGTTTGTTCATTTGTATTGCTTCTTAAATTCCACATATGGGTGAAATCATATGGTATTTGTCTTTCTCTGCTTGACTTACTTCACTTAGCCTTATACCCTCTAGGTCCATCCATGTTGTTGCAAAAGGCAAGATTTTATTCCTTTTAATGGCTGAGTAACATTCCATTGTATATATATATATACACACACCATATCTACTCTATCCATTCATCTATGGATGGACACTTGGGTTGCTTCCATATCTCAGTTATTGTAAATAATGCTGCAGTAAACATCAGGGTACTTTTATGTTTTCGAATTAGTGTTTTTGTTTTCCTAGGTAAATATCCAGTAGTGGAATTATTGCATCATATGATAATTCTATTTTTAAATTTTTGAGGAACTTCCACATTGTTTTCCACAGTGATTTGCATTCCCACCAACAGTGCATGAGGGTTCCTTTTTCTCTTCTTCTTTCTTTCTTTTTTGTATTGGTTTTGGTATATTATTTTAAATTTCTGTGTATTACATATTTTCAATGCAATTTTGAGTACATTTTCCCTATACAGGAATTCTACCTATTCATGCTTATTATGATCATTGAATTATTTATTCATTTGTCTATTCCTTTCAACATATAATGCTATCTCATCTCTTCCAGATTAACTGAAACTTTTTATTTTCTTTTTTTTTTTTCATATTTTCTTTATAACCTCCTCCCCTGTAGTGTGGAAGTTCCACCTCTGTTACGGGCTGAATTGTGTCCCCCGCAAAATTCATGTATGGAAGCCTTAACCCACATTACCTCAAAATGTGACTGTATTTGGGCCTTTAAAGAAGTGATTAAGTTAAGACGAGGCCCTTAGGGTGGGCCCTAATCCAATCTCACTGGAGTCCTTATAGTAAGAAGAAATTAGGATGCATGAGAGACACCAGGGTTGCATACTCACATGCAAATGACCATGTGAGGATACAATGAAAAGGTGGCCTTCTGCAAGCCAACCAGGTCTAGAATTTTAATTTTGGGTTTAACAATCTTATCCTTTGTAATTATGTAAAGTCTGATAAATTCTAAATGTTAGAAAGCCATAAAGAAAAGAAAATCTGGCCTTAACTGATATTTTTTAAAAAGCAGATCTTTATGATTACTGTGTCTATACCAAATGATTGGATTTTTTTTCTAACTTGGATTTAAAAAGATTTTAATATTATGACCTTCTTTTCACTTTTACTTCCTGCAAACTGTCTGCCGTCTGAATATCATGTATACTTACAGAGAGTATTTTCTTTTTTTATCTTATTGTCATTTATGTATCACAAAATCCTTTCCTAAATAAGTTAATAAGAATGAAGTGAATTTCATCAAATGAAATCTGACAAGAGGGATAAAATGCTGCTTCTTTAAATTATGGTTGATAGATGTAAGTATGCCAATTAGATGACAATTAATTACAGAGTGTATAATACTAAATACCAAATTAAATTTAATGAAAAAATTTAAACTATTAACTATAATAAAATTAATGGACTCATAGTAGTCACTTAAAGGAGGCCCTTTTACATTTAAATAGCTATAAGCTAAAAAATAATTCTGCATAGATTTCAGGAATATAGATAGAAATATTCATTTACATAAGATATTATAAATTTCTCTTTATGCAAATATGCATTTCTTTTATTACTGATTTTTTTTTGAAATTTCCAAATATGTGTAGGTTGTAGAAAGAAAAGAAAAGGTTTTTCTTGGAATAAATTATCTAATGTCTTGAATAAGTAAACATAAGAATTTAACCTCCCTACCTACCACCACACACATACACACACACACACACACACACATCCTTCCAGCATTTAGAAAGACTATTTCACTAACATTTTAAGAATTTTATTTAAACCAGTGCTGGAAAATGTGCCTATATTGAGGCAAAATTAACCCTACTAGAAGAGGTATATAATAACTGTTAGTGGCAGAGAATCCCGCTTGCCTCCCGGACCAACTGACATTCCTAATGAGGCACAGCTAAACCATCAAATGTGCAGGTTGGGATTATTCTATCTAAATGTACATACTAAGAAATGAGTGTCTTTATAAATGTGTTCTCAACCGTGCAACCAGTGTTAGAAACATCAAATCATGTTTCCTTTAGAAGAGTGCTTACACTCTGGAGTTAGGACTTAATAAACCCTACATACCTCATCTTATTTAACTGATCAGATCTGCTCAGAATTAGATGCTAAATTAAGTTTGTTCTTTGCCCTTTCACAATAAGTATTTAAATGACAAAAGACAATTGTCAGAAAGTGGGGAAAATTCAATCAAGAAATTTATAGTGAGATTTTTATATGCTTCATATTCAATTAAGTGTGGAAATGCTTATAATTCCTATGGGTGCCTACTTTTGGTTTCATTTTCATTATAAGAAAAAGAAAAGGAGGGATTTTATAATTTAAGAAATAGAAAAAAATGGGGGCATCTGGGTAGCTCAGTCAGTTGGTTGTCCGACTCTTGATTTCGGCTCAGGTCATGATCTCAGGGTTGTGCGATCAAGCCCTGCACTGGCCCCTCACTGGGCATGAAGCCTGCTTAGGATTCTCTCTTTCCCTCTTCCTCCGTCCATCCCCCCCAAAAAATGAAAAACACCAATTGATTCCCTAAATTATTACATTAATACAAGTGAACAGAATTTATCTAACAAGCATTTTCTTTCTCAGAAAACTTAAATATAAGTAGTTCTAGTCTTCAATTTTGACCATTCTGAACTCTGGCAACAGAGAGCACTGGTGTAGAGTCAAGTTGGTCAGGGAGTATCACTGACAATCTTAAGGAAATAATCCAAATTTTCAAACATTCTAAAGTAGTTTTCTACTTAAAACTTAATAACGTATATGGGAATAAATAACTTGAAAAACACCAAATAACTGGCTTTATGGTTTCCTAGTGTACTACAGTGATCTCACACTTACTCTACAGAAACAAATTATTTAACTGATTCAAGTTTGTAAAATTCATTGCCAGTTTCAAAGGCACAATCTATACATTAGAGCCTCAAAAAAATGTTGAAACCCTGTTAAATGTCCAACATTAGGTATTTGCAGTACCTAACTAAAATCCGATGATAAGATCAAGATAATAGACTCATCTCAAACACAATACCCATTATGTTTTTGACATATAAGCAAAATATATTGTGTGTATATTACCTCTAAGGAGAAAAATGAAGCAAGTTTATTGCATTTTGAATAAATCTGTTTGAAATATGCCTTGTTATATAATCAATTGTAATGTTATCATATAGGTAATACTGATAAAATGCAACAAAATTATTGTTAAGTCTACAAAATATAAATCACCACAATTTGCTGTATATCCTTCTAAACTATACACACACACACACATTTATTTTAGCAGTGTAGCCTAATGAAAGGCACTGACTGACACAAACTGGTTTGCACTCAAATCCTACTTCTGCCAAGTACTTGCTGTATAATCTCAGCTTCCTTATCTCTAAGAGTAGAGATTATAATATGTTTATAATTATCTTGTGAAAAAATCGTATTTTGTAAAATACAGTGTTTTTTTAATCAAGAATCACACAATTATTTTCTAGCATGCTTTTCCACTTAATATGCCATAAATTAATTCCCATGCCAATAAACATACACCTAGGCCACTTTATTTATTTCTTTTTCCCCAGTTATAATAAAACTATATTAGTTTTAGATGTATAACATGGTGATTTGATGTATGTATATATTATGAAATGATTACAATAAATTAACATCAACTCATGTAGTTAATTTTTTTTCTTTTGATGAGAACTTTTAAAAACTACTCGGGGCACCTGGGTGGCTCAGATGGTTAAGCGTCTGCCTTCGGCTCGGGTCATGATCCCAGGGTCCTGGGATCAAGCCCCGCATCGGGCTCCCTGCTTGGCGGGGAGCCTGCTTCTCCCTCTCCCTCAACTGTTCCCCCTTCTTGTGCTCTCTTCACTCTCTCTGTCAAATAAATAAATAAAATCTTAAAAAAAAAAAAACTACTCTTTTAGCAACTTTTAAATATGGGATATAGTACTGTTAACTCTAGTTATCAAGCTGTAACTTACATCCCTAGAACCTACCTTACAACTGGAAGTTTGAACCTTTTTTTTTTTTTTAAAGATTTTATTTATTTATTTGACAGAGAAAGACACAGCGAGAGAGGGAACACAAACGGGGAGTGGGAAAGGGAGAAGCAGACTCCCTGCCGAGCAGGGAGGCCGATGCGGGACTCGATCCCGTGACTCCAGGATCATGACCTGAGCCAAAGGCAGCCGCCCAACCAACTGAGCCACCCAGGCGCCCGGAAGTTTGAACCTTTTAACCTAATGCATTTTAATGACATTCTTTCATATGAGAGCATCATGCTTTAGTTTCCGAATGTATTTTTGATTTCTTTGTTATTGATTAGCAATTTACTGCACTTAAGTAAGGTTTGATTAGTTTGTTGTTGATTTATTGGTATTTACTGAAACAATGTGCTTTATTCATAGCCAATGTTGTATATGTGATGCAAAGATAAATATATTTTATTTAACAAGAGGGAAATATTTCTTTTTTTCTAGCTTTATTAAGATATAATTGATACATAACATTGTGTAAGTTTAAGATGTACAACACAAGTTTAAGATGTACACATTGTGTAAGTTTAAGATGTCATACCTGTATACATTGTGAAATGATTGCACAATAAGGTTAGCTCACGCTTCCATCACCCCACTTCTCATAACTGTCATTTTTTTAATGGTTTAAACATTTAATATCCTCTCCTTTAGCCCTTAAGTATATAATGTTATTGTTACCTTTAGTCACCATGCAGTATATAAGATCCCCTGAACTTATTCATCTTATAATTGGAACATAATTACCACAATAAGTTTAGTTAATACCTCCATTCCCTCACACAATTAAGATTTGTATGTGTGCTGATAAGATCTTCTCTCTTAACAACTTTCAAGTATATAATACAGTATTGTTAATCATAGTCACCATACTGTACTTTAGACCCCAGAGTTTATTCATTTTATAGGTAGAAGTTTGTAGCCTTTGGCCAATATCTTCCCATTTTTATCACCCTGTAGCCCCTAGCACCATCATTCTATTCTCTAAGTTCAGCTTCTTAGATTCCACACAAGAGTGAGATTATACATATTTGCTTTTCCTAATCTGACTTATTCCACCTAACATAATGCTTTCAGGGTCCATCAAAGTTGTTGCAAATGGCAGGATTTTCTTCTTTTAATGGTTGAATAATATTCCATTTTAATATATAGCATATTTCTCCCCAGCTTTATTGATGTATAATTGACAAATTTATAAAATATTTAAAATGTACAACATGATGACTTGATGTACATTGTGAAAGATTCTCCTCATTGCATTAATTAATTAACATCCCTCACCTCACCTTTTTTTTGTGTGTGGGGAATATTTAAGTTCTACTCTCAGAAATATCAATTGTATAATAAATATAGTGTTATCAACTATAACCACTATGTTATATATTAGAAAGTCAGACCTTATTCATGAGTGAAATTTTGTATCCTTCACCAACATGTTTTCCTCTACCTACAGCCTCCAGCAACCACTTTCTACTGTTTGCTTTTTTTTTTTTTTGGTAGATTCCACATATAAGTGTTACCATGGAGTATTTCTCTGTCTGGCTTATTTCACTTAGCATAATGCCCTTCAGATTCATCCAAATTGCTGCAAACGACAGGATTTCCTACTTTTTAAAGGCTTAGTACTTCCATTGTGATCAATTTTCTTGATCCATTGATCTGTTTCCAAATTCCATTTTCTTGACCCACTGATCTGTTGATGTACATATAGGTTGTTATATTGGCTATTATAAATAACACTGCAATGAGCATAGAGGTGCAGATATCTATCTCTTCAAGACAGTGATTTCATTTCCTTTGGATATATGTCCAGAAGTGGTAGCGCTGGATTAAATTTTCTATTTTTAATTTTTTGAGGAAGCTCCGTACTGTTTTTCATAATGGCTGTACCAATTTACATTGCCACCGACAGTGCACGGGTTCCCTTTTCTCTACATTCTCACAAATATTATCTTGTCTTTTTTATTATAGTCATTCTAACAGGTGTGAGGTGATATCTCATTGTGGTTTTGATTTGCATTTCTCCGTTGATTAGTGATGCGAAGCATCTTTTCACATTCCTGTTGGCCACTTGTATGCCTTCTTTGGAAAAATGCCTATTCAGGTCTTCTGCCCATTTTTAAATCAGATTATTTGATTTCAAATAATGAGTTATATGAATTCTTTATAAATTTTGGATACTCTTTATCAGATACACGGTTTGCAAATATGTTCTCCCATTCCATAGATTGCCATTTCATTTTGCTGATTATTTCTTATACTGTAGAGAAGAGTTTTTTGATTTTGTTTTGTTTTTTTGGTTTGATGTACTAACACTTGTTTATTTTTTATTTTGCTGCTTGTGCTTTTGGTGTTATATTAAAAAAAAATCTGAGACCACTATCAAGGAGCTTTTATCCCTATCTTTTATTCTAGGAGTTTTATAATATCAGGTCTGATTTTTCAGTCTCTAATTCATTTGGAGTTAATTTTTGTTTATGATGTAAGATAGGAAACCAATTTTATTCTTTTGCATGTGAATATCCGGTTCTCCTAGTACCGTTTATTGAACAGAATATCCTTTCCCCATTGTGTGTTTGTGGTGCCCTGTCAAACATTAGCTGACCTTTTATGCATCCTTCTCCCACGCAGACAGCTAAAACCAGCTGGAGTTGGATATTTCCACTACCCCAGCAGATTCGGCTCTGGTTAACTGGTTTGCCCTGAGGTTAGGCCTTGTTAAGAAGAACAGAGTGCTCCAATTTATTTCAAGATAGTTCCTTTGCCTGTCTTCCTATTAGAAGAATGAGGGAATTTTTTTTTTTCTGATATTTACTGTGAGAGCGTGGTCAAGCTACTGGAAGTAAATCTCACAAAATTGGGCGCCTGGGTGGCTCAGTTGGTTAAGCGACTGCCTTCAGCTCAGGTCATGATCCTGGAGTCCCGGGATCGAGTCCCGCATCGGGCTCCCTGCTCAGCGGGGAGTCTGCCTCTCTCTCTGACCCTCCCCCCTCTCATGCTCTCTCTCTCAAATAAATAAATAAAATCTTTAAAAAAAAAAGATCTCACAAAATTGTAGCGCCCCCCCCCCCAGTTGGGCCCCCTGGAATCTTTAACTGAGTTGCCTATAATGAGCCTCCAGTAATTTGTCCATTACAGTTCTGGTGTTCCTAGCCTGGCACTGGTTTCTGCAGAAGTTTCTGCTGTGGGTCTCAGTTCTGGTAAGCGGACACTGCTTATATTGGCCATTCTATTGCTCCAGTGTTGGAGACAGCAGTCTGCCCTGTGTCCTCCCCTGTCCTACAGATCCATGAGTTGTTGATTTCTCAGTTTCTTCACATTTACTTGTTTTTAGGAGGGAGTGGCAACTTCCAATTTTGTAAATGCAGAACCTGAAACTGGAAGTACTCTTTCAGTAACATTTCACAACATTAATATGTACTAATGTCTAATTGGCACATGGCTCACTCCCATTTTCCTTTCTTTGGAATATGCTTGCCCTTCATCTTTCCCAGGCCTCCCAATCACTGCCATCATCCCTGTCACATTTTATAAAACTACAACTAGTAATGTGTTGCTGTCTCCACTCTTACCATAGCTCATTTGTACTGTTCTTACTTCTCTTCCCCCCAGTGTTATCCAGCTTGTTTTATATATCTACATCTCATGTGAAAAAGTTTGTCTTTTGTAGGTAGTGGAAATCAGTCATAGCATGACAGGATAAAATGGTGGTTAAGAGCTCAGACTTTGGGACGAGTCAGATAGATTCTAATACTTCCACCATTCAGATGATCAGCAATCATAATCAAATTATTTAACCTCTCCAACCCTATTGATATAATATAGCATTTTCGTCATGGAGTTTTCAGTGAGAATGTATCTGTAAAGTTCTATCAACTAGCTTCTCTCTTGTAAACAATCAGCTCCTTGCCTCTGCTGTACCCAGATGCTTCTGACCCTTTTCTTGGTACTTTCTTGTGCTCTATGGGGAAATTCTTTTTATTTTTTAAGTTTTTATTTATTTATTTGTGAGAGAGAGAGATCACAAGCAGGGGTAGCTGCAGGCAGAGGGAGAAGCAGACTCCTCACTGAGCAAGGAGCCCCACGTGGGACTCAATCCCAGGACCCTGGGATCATGAGCTGAGCTGAAGGCAGACGCTTAACCGACTGAGCCACCCAGGTATCCCTGTCCCTATAGGGAAATTCTTGAGAAATGGGGGATGAGAGCTATTAAATAAGAGCTTCCTTTTTTCAATTTCTCCAACGGATAATTCTCAACACATTTCACAAGAGCTTCTCCTGTGTGAGGTAGAGTTGGCACCATTCATTCCCAGTAGTCATCTTTTCACTAGATTTACATCTTTCCCATTTTACTACAATTCATTTTTTTTTCCTACACTTTCCCTTCCCCTCTCTGTGGAACACTCTAGATACTTTGCATCAATATTATCTTCAGGTCTCTATTATTTTGTGAGTGTGAATGTATGTGTTTTCTGTTGAGTCCTGTGAGGTTTTCTTCTCTCTAGAGTTGAAGTGTTTGGAAAAAGGTATATTCGATAAATCTTTCCAGAGGTCCGAGAATTCTGGGAGGCTGGATTGTAAACTAAAATTTTACTATGCAACCAGTTGATAATAAAAATTAATTTCCAAATGCCTGTTCCTGAAAATTTATAATTCAGTAGTTTAATGACCTTCATTTATTTTTTCACCTCTGAATTCCTACATACAGAATATAATTTTGCATTAAAAGATACATTGCCAATATTCCATGTACAGAAAACTAGTGATACTGTAACACACAATTCCAGAACATGCTAGTAGCTACTAGAATATAACTATTCTGTATTTTGCAAATGTTTATTATTAGAGTTATTTTATATTTATTCTGCATTTAAAAAATATATGTTTGTCTGGAAGAGACTAATATTAGGAACTAAGTAATGAGAGCTGTGTGCATATGCACATGTGATTCATGATTAGTGATAAATTCATGATTGAGAAGATGAATATTTCTTTTGAAATCCATATGTATCCGTATAATACTGAATAATATTAATTCAGTTAATTCAGTGAATATCAATTCAGTTAATTCAATGATATTCATAATCCAATTATTTTAAGCATAAGGCTTAATTTTTTTTAATTTAACTAAAATCAACATCATGAATAGAGGTTATTCATTAAAATTAGCACCTGTAATTTGAGAATATTATAATAGACAGGAAAACAACACATTATATGCCTGTATTTTTAATTGGCCATTCTGTACTTTTCAACCTTGCTTTTTAATTTAAAGTAGTAGCACAAAACAAAAAAAAATAATTTTGTCCTGAGTAGCTAACAAAATTCTAATAATCAAGTGGCTACTTAAATACTGAAGAAACTTTTTTAAAACTATTTTTTCTCTAATTTTGTTAATTTAATGATCTGTGATCTTCACTTTGGGAAACAAAACAGAAACAGGCAATTTTTTTTTAAAGAGAGGCACTTAAATCAGTCATATTTAAAAGCCAATGGTGTCCAAATACTTTCATGTATGATGAATAATAGTTATTATTTCAAGTTTGTGAAAATACTAGATATACTGCATAAGAAAGTTTTCCCCACTGAGGTATTAAGCTGTCCATTAATTTGTCTTTGAAATACATCCTGGGCAAGATGTGCTCTGGACATTGTCCAAATTAATCAAGCTTCTTGAACGTGCAGATGAAAATGTCTTTATAGTATATTCAGAGTACATTACATTAAAGACACTGAATAGTTCTAGGTTCCCAGCAAGTGTGTAGGGTTATTATGTTGCCTATTGTTTAATACAATATGAAAATAATAATTTAACTTCTTAATTTCCTAGCTTCCCCCATCTAAGTAAATGGAACTATCATCCATCCCCTTACTCCAACCAAAACCATTTGGTATTCTTTGACCAAATCCTTGATACGGTATAGCACTTACCTCATGGAGTTTTCAATGAGTGTTCTTTGGTTATTCTCTTTCCCTCAAACTCTGACTCAATCTATGATCAAGTCCTATAGACTCTGGCTTCACAACATATTCAGACAATCTACTCCTTTCCAGCTTCACTGCTACAGTCTTAGTCTAAGTCACTATCAGCTCTCACCTGAATGAATATAATAACCTCCTACCTTGTCTTTCCTCCTACATCCTCAATACCAAAGAAAGCAACTAGAGTTAGCAACCTAAATTTGAAGCTATGGTTTGACGAGTTCTAGTTTAGAATTTAATATGCTCTCATTGCAATTACAGTATCTTCAAACTGTACTTTTCTTATTATTTACATAATTTAGCTGATTTTATGCATGCCAGCCTACATCATACTCATTACGTTACAATAGACATTGACCTTTTTTTTCTGCTCCTGGAACCCAACTAATTAACCCAATTATTGATTCTTCCCTCTGATCTTCAAATGGATGGTGTCTGCTATTCATACAGGTCCCAGTTAAATCGTACCTTTTCGAAGGATTGATTCTTGGCCACATTCACTAAGGAAATGTCTCTGTTTTGCCTTCTTTGTAATATTTACTGCTACCTGAAGGAAACTACTCTATCCTGATAAAAACTATAAAGAATTCCTGGCACATAGAAGCCTCTCAGCAAAACTTTTGAATGAATAAATGTAGTATTTAATTCAGTGTTGCATAACTCTTATATGGCACAAGAAAGAAAAAAGAAAATCTAACAAGGGTAGGAACTGGCAATAACTGTAAAACCAATTCCAAATATTCTTATGAATCACAAGTCAGTTCTTTTGCTCTTTATCTCCTGCTGGAATAAAATAATATGTCGAAAATAACATAGCCCTATTGGATAGTAGTAATATGGTTAATTAACATAATTAATGCATATAAGTAAAGGTAATACATATAATAAATGTAGTAAAAGTTGACTATGTGAAAGGCACTGTGCCAGTCTCTGGAGATACAAAATAATTTTTCTCTTAATACATGGCAAATGTGTGAAGTATTTTTTTCCTCTTAGCATAAAAATTTTACTTCTTCATGATGATTTTAATGGCCCATAACAGATTACTTTAATGGCTTACCATTTGTCTTTCTTTCCTTCAAATTTATTAAGACAAAAACATGACAGGGGCACCTGGATGGCTCAGTCATTTAAGCATCTGCCTTTGGCTCAGGTTATGATCTCAGGGTCCTGGGATCAAGCCCCACGTGTGGTCGGCCCTGCTCAGTGGGGAGTCTGCTTCTCCCTCTTCCCCTGCCCCTCGCCTACCCCTGCCTTGTGCATACTCTCTCTTTCTCTCAAATATATAAATGAAATCTTTTTTAAAAAGACAAAACATGACAATACTGGGTTAATAACATAGTAACAGAATTTAGACAGAATTTCTTCTTGGAAAAAAAAAGTTCCTCAAATTTGAATCTATTCAAATCTATTTTTAAATATTATTTTTTTGTTGTTTTTATTACTTCATTTCATATATTATCATGATCAGGATCATCTTAGTTTATTAGCCAAAAATAAATATTTTGAGGGAAAATTAATAGTAATAGTGAATAACAAAAGGCATTATTGAATAAAATGAATGTTAGAGTCACTTGTGAAATTAAAATTGAAAAGTCTTCACTTCATCTTTAAGGAAACCCAATAGTGGGGCGCCTGGGTGGCTCAGTCAGTTAAGTGGCTGCCTTCAGCTTGGGTCATGATCCCAGGGTCCTGGGACCTAGCCCTGCATCGGACTCCCTGCTCAGTGGGAAGTCTTTTTCTCCCTCTCCCTCTGCTGCTCCCCCTGCTTGTACTCTCTCACTCGCATTCTGTCTCTCAAATAAATAAATAAAATCTTTAAAAAAAAAAAAGAAAAGAAAACCCAATAGTTCCAGATTTACCTAAACTCACCTCCTTTCCCTCAGAGATATAGCATAGAACTGCATAATTTGAGGGAAAATATAAGTATAATTTACCTTGAAAAATAAATTGTCATCACTGAAGTATAAAGTATGAATTAATTCATTTATTAATTTTCTCAACAACTGTTTGCAAAATATATACAGCATTTCAGACATTAGGGTATGTACACAGAGCAATTACCAAAAGGAAGATAACATAGGAAAATTTGCAGATTTTTTTTAAGCAAACAAGTGTGATATTTCAAATAATTATTCACTTACATTATCTTACTTTATTCACTTCTCCACTCTTAAAATGCATAGATTTTCAGCAGGAAGTAGCTAACACCTTTCTTGTCTTTTAGGAAATCCAAGATTGTAGCTCCTTATATGATCAGCCACTTAATTGCTCTACTTTACAAAACTATCCTCACATAGAGTTCCATTTGAGGTATTTTTAGAATCTCTAATAAAAAGTTACTGCCCTCAAAGGATTAGATATTTAAAGTGAAGGGGAAAAGTATTCAGAGTTTCTTCCCTCACTTCAACTGGATTGCCGAAATTATCATCTGAAATCATTATCTGAATTCTTAAGTCTAAGAATTTTTGGTTTTTGGTTCTATTTGGTGTATTTTTCACAACACTATTATTAATATTGTTAGACACTGTGCCTTGTAAAAACAGCAGTGAGTGATTCTGTTGTTCCTTCCAGTGCTTTCTGAGGAGAATGGGTGGACCTAGTTTGGTAATATCCCCACAGCTGCAAAGAGTTTTCTTTAGGTCATTTTGATTTCTACAAGAGAATTTTGAATAAATTAATCAAATTATGGCATTTCTTTTGCTTGATTGACAACTATAATTGTAGTGTCCACTCATTTATTATGAGTATAGAGCCTTATATATACAACATTAGTACATTTCAAACTTGCAAATAAAAATTTACTGATAACAATTTGAAAACACATTTCTTCCTTATGGTAACAATGATAAATTATCTATAAAATATAGGTATAGCTTCATAATTGTCCTTTAATATGGTATTATTTCATGGTTGTTTTTATTAGTTTTTTACTTCAAAAGCTGAAAACTTATTAAATATATGAAATGTCTTATATGATATGGTATCTTAGTTCTAGAAAAACAGTATTTGCTCTTTTCTCTTGATAAATAACAAACTTTTCAAGATTCACTACAGATTTAAAAACAGATTTTCAGTCTTTTGCTTGTGATGAGGATGTAGAAAGTCACTAGAGACAGATGCTTCCATCCTAACAATGATAACAAGCCAGAAAGCTAAAACATCAGATATTTTTCAACACATAAGATAGTTAAAGAAGCAAAGAACCTTAAATTAACTAAATTTCAGAAAGTGACAAGTCTTTCTTAGGATAGAAAATTTTCACAGCTGATTCATCCTTGGCAAAGAGGTGGGAATTAAAGGATTATGCCACATGCAGGTACAGAAAAAACCTGCCAAACTTTGAATAGACTTTTAATGTTAGCATTATGATAATGTACTGTGAAGGATAAGAGTGCTGAGCACTGCAGACATGAAGTTTGTCTATAATGACTCACCAACACCTTCCCACAGGGCTTTTTTAGTTCATGGGGTAGTGTTCATGAGGGCACAGTAGGAGAACCAAAACATGAGGGCCTTGTCCCAGTGCAAGAGAGCAGTCTTCCAAAGGTTGAGGACATGTGCAGAAAATCCACTGATAACATTGTATGTCTTTCTTCTAAGATCAGAACCAACTCCAATAATTCCACTCTGACAAATTCAACATTTTTCCTGAAAGCCCTTGCTGGTACAATGGGAATGATAGATAAAACATAAAAGGCTGAAAATAAAGTAGTAAAACTATTTCTTTTTCAGATGTTTCATTTTAATGTGTAGAAACACAACTGATTTCTCTATGTTCGTTTTAAATACTATAACTTTACCAAATTTGTTGATTATGTTCTAACAGTTTTTTAGTGGAGTTTTTAGGTTTTTCTTTAAGTTTTTTAAACAGGTTATTGAGTTATAATTCAAGTACTATACAATTCACTTATTTAAAGTGTACAGTTTAATGGCTTTTGGTATATTCATGGAATTGTGCACCCATCACCACAAAAAATTTTAGAACATTTTCATCACTCCAGAAAGAAACCCTGCACCCGTTGCCCCCTCGACCTACTTCCTGGTAGCCACTATCTAATTTGTCTTTTCTGGATTCTCCTTATCTGAACATTTCATACAAATGGAAGCATACAATGTGTGTTCTTTTGTGATTGGCTTCCTTCCTTTAGCATAATGTTTTCAGTGCTTACAGGATTTTCTATGTATAGATCATATAACCTGCAAGCAAAGAAAATTTTTCTCCTTTCTTTCTAATTTGCATACCTTTTATTTCTTTGTCTTGCCTGATTGCTCGGGTTGGTGTTGAATAAAAGTGGCAAGAGTGGGCACCCTTGTCTTGTTTCTGACTTTAAAGGAAAAACTTTCAACCTTTCACCATTGAGTACAGTGTTAGCTGTAGGTTTATCGTATGTGACCTTTATTATGTCAAGGAATGTTCCTTCTATACTGAAGTTGTTGAGAGGTTTTATTGTGAAAGGTGTCATATGCTTTTTCTGCATCTATTGAGATGGTCATATGATTTTCATCTTTCATTCTATTAATATGATTTATCACACTTACTGATTTGTCTTTGTTGAGCCATCCTTGCACAACACAATAAATCCTGTTTGATCACAGTGTATGATCCTTTTAACGTACTGTTAAATTCAATTTCCCTATGTTTGTTGATAATTTTTGCCTCTATGTTGATAAGGGACATTTGATTATAGCTTTCTTTTCATGTAGTATACTTAACTGGCTTTGGTATCAGAGTAATGCTAGGCCTGTAAGATAAGTTTGGGAGTATTTCTTCCTCTTCAATTTTTTTGAAACCGTTTGAAGAGTGTTGGCATTAATTCTTCTTTACTGTTGGTGGAATTCATCAGTGAAATCATCTGTTATTTATTTGGGTCTTCTCATTTTTTTTTTCTTGGTTAGCTAAAAGGTTTGTCAGTTTTGTTTAACTTTTTTAAAAACAGCTTTTTTTTAGGTTTTTTTTTTTTTAGTTTTATTTGATCTTTTCTGTTGTTTCTCCATTCTCTATTTCATTTATTTCTGCTGTGATCTTTGTTATTTCCTTTTTCTGCTAACTTCAGGCTGAATTTGTTCCTCTTTTTCTAGTTCCTTGAGGTATAAATTTATGTTGTTTATTTGAATCTTCCTTTTTTCTTACAATAGGCATTTAATGCTATAAACTTCCCTCTTAACAATTTCTTTTGCTGTATCCCATAGGTTTTGGTGTATTGTGTTTCCATCTTTATTTGTTTCAAAATATTTATTGATTTTCCTTTTGATTTCTTCTTTGATCTATTAGTTGTTCAAGAGCATGATGTTTCATTTTCTGTATTTGTGAGATTTCCAGCCTTTCTCTTGTTATTGATATCTAGTTTCATACCCCTGGGGTTAGAAAAGATACATGTATGATTTTAGTCTTCATATATATATATCTCTCCTTCTATCCACGAACAGCAGAATGCACATTCTTCTCAGTGTACACAGAACATTCTCCAGAACAGATTACAAGATAGGTACAGAACAAGTCTTAACAAATTAAGAAGACTGAAATCATACATGTATCTTTCTAACCACAATGGTATGAAACTAAATCTCTGTCATCTATCTATCATCTATCTACCTATCTACCTATCTATCTCTCATCTATCTCTCTGTCTATCTATTTTTCTACAAGTCTAATGTGTCTAATGTCTTTGTTTATTTCCCGCCTGGATGATCTGTTGTTGAAAATGGGGTATTGAAGTCCCCTACAATTATTTATTGCTATCTATTTCTCTTTCATATTTGCTAGTATTGGCTTAATATATTTAGGTATTCCAGTGTTAGCTATATATTTATTTAAAATTGTTATATATTCTTGATGAATTGACATTTTTATCATTATATCATGATCTCTTTTCCTTGTTGCCATTTTTGGCTTAAAGTCTATTTTGTCTGATTCAAATATAGATACCCCTGCTTTTTCTTAGTGTCTACTGGCATGGAATTTTTTTTCCATTTCATCATTTTGAGCCTATATGTGTGCCCTCAAAGATGAATAAGCTGAAAAGTCTCCTGTAGGCAGCATATGGTCGAGTCTTTTTTTTTAAGTCCATCCAGCCAATCTATGCCTTTTGATTGGATAATGCAATTCATATATATTTAGAATAATTATTGATAGTTAAAGACTACTAATATCTTACTGTTAATGGCTTTCTGGTTATTTTGTAGTTCCCTTTTTTTCTTTCTTCCTTTGTTGCCTTCCTCTGTGATTGGTAATTTCATATAGTAGCATGCTCTAATCCCCTTCTCTTTATCATTTGTGATTATTATAGGTTTTTGCTTTCTGAGCACCATGAGGCTTACATAAAACATCTTACAGATATAACAGTCTATTTTATAATGATAACTTTGATTGTATACAAAAACTCCACCCTTTTATTTCTCTTATTTCATGTTTTCAATACCATGGGATATTTTATATCTTATTTTTATATCGTGCATTCATTAAAAAATTATGGTGGCTATAGTTATTTTTTTTTAAGATTTTATTTATTTATTTGACAGCGAGAGAGGGAACACAAGCAGGGGGCGTGGGAGAGGGAGAAGCAGGCTTCCTGCTGAGCAGGGACCTCGATGCGGGACTTGATCCCAGCACTCTGGGATCATGACCTGAGCCAAAGGCAGACACTTAACAACTGAGCCACCCAGGTGCCCCAGTTGCTATAGTTATTTTTAATACTCTCACTCATTTACCTTTTTTATACTACTGTTAAGGTGTTAAAATAACCCCATATTACCATATGGAAGTATTCTGAATTTAACTATGTATTTACCTTTATCAGTGGGTTGTATAGTTTCATATGTTTGCATGTTACTAATTAGCATCCTATCATTTCAGCTTAAATATCATTTTTCAGCATTCCTTATAAGGCAAATCTAGTGATGATGAATTCTCTTAGCTTTTATTTGTCTGGGAAAATTTTTATTTCTCTTTCATTTCTGAAGAATAACTTTGCCCAATAGCATATTCTTGTTTGGAAGCTTTGTTTTCTTCCTTTAACCTTGACTAGGTAATCCATTGTTTCCTGGCCAGTAAGGTTTTTGCTGAGAAATCTAATGTTAGCCTAGTGGGGTATCCTTTATAGGTTACAATCTTCTTTCTCTTGCTGCTTTTAGGATTCTCTCTTTGTCTTTGCTTTTGATAGTTTATTATAAACTTGCATCTTAGAGATTATTTTGGATTGAAATAATGGGCCTGTAAACTTCATGACCTATGAACTTGAATGTCCAAATCTGTCCCTGGGTTTCAGAAATTCTCAACATTATTTCTTTAAATAAAATTTATTCCACCTTCTCCCTCTCTTCTTCTGAAACTTCAATAATTCCATACATTGGTTCTTTTCATTGTGTCATATAGATCATGTAGACTTTGTTCACTTTTTTTTTCCTTTGTTCTCCACTAACTGGTAATTTCAAAGTTTCTATATTCTAACTCACATATTCTTTCTTATATCTGGTCTATTCTATTGTTGCTGCTCTCTGTTGCATTATTTTTTTCATTGAATTATTCATCTCCAGAAATTCTGTTTGGTTCTTCGTTTTATGATGTCTGTCACTTTGTTAATTTTCTGACCTTGTGTATTATTTTCCTGATTTTGTTGAATTGCCTTTCTCTGTTTTCTTCTAGTTCATTAAGTTTCCTTCAAACAGCTATTTTGAATTCTTTTTTGGGTAAATTGTAGATCCATGTCCTTGAGTTCTGTTACTGGAAGATTTTTATGAACCTTTGGTGATGACATGTTTGTCTGATTTTTTATGTTCCTTGGAATTTTGCATAGCTATCCTCACATTTGAAGTAGCAGTTACCTCCTCCAATCTTTACTATCTGTCTTCAGGTGAGAAATACCTTCAGTTAGTCCTGCTAGATAGTCTAAGGCTTTCTCAGATGTTGTATGAATGACCTGCTGCTGGAGTCCAGCTCCAGCCAGGGTGGGTCTCTCGTAGGAAAGGACGGTATCAGTGAATGAGGAGACACAGACACAGGATCAGGTTGCAAGCATCTCCTCCTAACAGCCTCGGAGGAACTTTATTTATATGTTAGGATATTTTTGTTTTTCCAAATCTTAGATCATTTTCTAGATTACAGCCATAGCCTTCTTTCATTTTTCCTTTGTAATGATTAACATGACCTTTATTGATTTCTGCTTATTGGCTTTCGCTAAAACTAAAAAACAATACGCAAAGAGAAAGGTACTAGACAGAGCGTGACCGTCTTGTTATTTTGTTCTATAGAAACTAATTCTTCATGGAATTAGTTTCATTATGATTGCTTAGATAGGCGTAACTAAGATGAGTAGTCACCTTATCACGAAACCCCAGAAATATTCCCACAATTATAAAGATTGCCATAAATAAAATGAAAAAGAATAGCAGGAGCCAGCCCAGAAATATTCCCACAATTATAAAGATTGCCATAAACAAAATGAAAGAGAATAGCAGGAGCCAGCTGTGGAGTCTCCTGTTTTCAGGATCGTCCTCCATACTTGGACTTTGTCAAACAGCATGAGTAGCTTGGCTCACGCCAACCTGCTCCTCATGTCCTTATGTAGGGCACAATTAATTCAGTGCACCAGGACACCTGCTTACAACCTCTTCTGTTTTCCTGAAGGCAGCACTACAGCTCAAGTTTGTGGCTTATCCATCGCCCACACTCTGCTTGTGCTTCCTAGTTATCTGACAAAGCTTGCTCTTGCCACTGCCCTTGGGAGCATGCACAGTATACTGGCCACAGAGTGGGAGTATATGTGGGTGAGGCATGAGAGGTACTAGGGGGTGCCAACAGGCCAATTGGAGGGATCTGTAGGCTTTTTTCCAGCTCATGGGTAGGCTCCCTGATGGAGTCCACAATGTAGTCATCAGGAACCATGTCCCTTTAATTCCCTTTGGGAATTTGTTCTGCTGTTTTCCTGAGCTCCTCCCTCACCCCAGTCATGGAGCTTCCAATTTAGTACTCTGGATGCTACAAGAAAGAAATGAGTGTCTTTGGCACTAGTTTGCATAGGTGGGGAAGCTGGGCACTCACTCACCTGCTTTTCCTTTCCCCCACAGTAGAAATCATGGGCCAAAAAAGACTTGCTTAGCTCTAAACTCTCTAAACTTGGGAGATTAGTGATATAGGCAGTTAAGCCATTCCTTTTCTTTACCCATTCCAGTGTATCATATCAAAATTATATATAATAAAAATAAATTAAATTAAAAACAATAAAATAATTATATATATTTTCCCTCCAGCAGACTTCTGTAACTTTTCTTCTAGAAACCTGTACTTCCACAAAGGCTCTCTATTTCATAGGTAACTTCCTAAGTCAGGATTCTTCAGGTGCTCCCAGACCATGGCTGAGTTCATACTGATATAAATACATAACTGGATAAATAAATTTGAGGAGAAGAGACAAATTTCCCATGCGGAGACTTTCAGTTTATATAGATATTTTGCTCTCAAGGAGTTGCAGCATAATTCCCTACTTCTTAACTGTGGGCTGTACATAATGACTTCCTTCCAAAGATTATGATATGGAAAGGAGGGAAAAAGAAAGTAACATTACAGTGGAAAAACTAGACAAACCCAACCTCAGTAGCTGATGCAGGTGATATCTGTCAAAGATAAAGAAAGCTGGGCACTAGTTAAAGGTAAGGACAGATTTTAATGACTAATATTTTATTGCATTAAAATTACCTCAGAGGGGCACCTGGGTGGTTCAGTCAGTTAAGCATCTGACTCTTTTTTTTTTTTTTTTTTTAAGATTTTATTCATTTACTTGAGACAGAGAGAATGAGAGAGACAGAGAGCACATGAGAGGAGGAAGGGTCAGAGGGAGAAGCAGGCTCCCTGCTGAGCAGGGAGCCCGATGCAGGACTCGATCCCGGGACTCCAGTATCATGACCTGAGCCGAAGGCAGTCGCTTAACCAACTGAGCCACCCAGGCGCCCCAAGCATCTGACTCTTGATTTCATCTCAGGTCATGCATGATCTCAGGGTCATGAGATCGAGCCCTGCATTGGCTCCATGCTGAGTGTGGAGGCTGTTTGGGATTTTCTCTCTCCCTCTGCCCCTATCCCCCCTACCACCATTCACACACTCTCTCTCTCTCAAAACAACGAAAACAAAAACCAAAAAAAAAAACAAACAACAGCAATGAAACAACAAGAAAACCTTAGAAAGGTTTCAAGGCCTCTATATAGAAAACTGCAAAATGTTATTTACAGAAATTTTACAAGACCTGTGTTAGCTTATTACTGGTATAACAGAAGTCCAAAATGGGATCCACTGGGTTAAAATCAAGGTGTCTGCAGGCCTTCCTTCTGGAGGCTCTAAGGAGGAATCTGTTCCCCTGCCTTTTCCAAATTCTAGAGGCCACTAGTATTATTTGGTTTGTGATGCCTCTCTGCATTTTAAAACTAGCAGTGACACATCAATTATTTTTCACATTGCATCACAGTAACACTGACTCTCTTGTCTCCCTCTGGGGGTTTTCTCTACCATGTTTCTCATTTCCTTGTGTATACTCATTACTAGAAATTTTAATAATTATAGTTCTACTAACAATTTGTTCAAAGTAATCTAAACTTTTCTATCAAGTTCCTCAAAATCCTTCCATCTGTTGTCCATTTCTTAATTCTAAAGCTACTTCCATATTTTGAGGTATAGGCTACAGTCACACCTTACTGATATCACATCACTGACTTACTGCTGCTTTTACAAATTACCATAAACTTTGTGTCTTAAAAACCACAGATTTATTATCTTACAGTTCTAGAAGTGAGAAATCATAAATTCAAAGTGTTGGCATGGCTATGTTCCTTCTAGGGAAGAATCCATTTCGTTGGCTTTTCTAGCTTTTGGAAGCTGCCACCACTCCTTGACTCGTGCCCAAATCCACTCTCTTCAAAGACAGCAATATGGCATCTTCTCTCAGACTCAGCTTCCTGCCTTTCTCTTATAAGGACCCTTCCGATTACACTTGGTTCATCTTCATAATCTAGGATAATCTCCCCATTTCCAGGTCTTTTTGCTTAATTATGTCTGCAAAGTTCTTTTTGCCATGGCAGCTAACACATTTTCTTACTGTGGGGATCAGGACATGGTTATCTTTGGAAGGTCATTATTCTGTCTACCACAAAGACCTACATAAATGAAAGTATTATTATGTCATTGAGTAGAAGGCCTCTAAAATATCAGTTTATTACAAATTGATTTATATATTCACTACACTCCTTAAAAATATCCAAGAAAATTTTTAATAGAAATTGGCCACTTAGATATAAATTTTACATGAACAGACATAATGTAAATCTAGATAAAAAATCCTTCAAGATAAAATACAAAGCAAGGATGTGTAGGACCTGCTATACATGTTATCAAGTTTTAACGATGAAGCTCTAGTAAGTGGGTCCTTAAAGAAAACAAAACAAAACTATTTAAACATGTAACAACAACAATAAAAAACTAATAAATAAAAAGACTGATAAATTAAACTACATTATAATTAAGTAATTCTGTTCGCTGAAAAAGTGAACAACTAAGAAAAGGTAAACCAAAGAGGGGGCAAGATTTTTACAATATATAAATATGAATTGGTGTGGCTATTTTGGATAATTCTTTGGAAATTTTTACTAAAACTGAATATATGTTATCTTCTATGACCTAACAATTTCACTTCAAAAATATGTAACCAATAAAAATGTATCCATATGATGGTGGTGATGGTAGCACAACATTATGAATATATTTAATATCACTGAGTTGTACTCTTAAAAATGTTTAAGATGGTAAATTTTATGTTATGAGTATTCTACCACAAAGAAAAAAATGGGGGAAAAGATACATAAAGTAAATATTCACAAAATACAATGTTGGATCCTTTTTGGAACCTGATTGAACAAACCAACTATAAAAGGCCGTTTTTAAGACAATTTGGGAAATTTGAACTTTGCCAATTACATGATATTGAAGAATTATAGTTTCAAAAAAATTAATCCACATGAGTACCAAGAGATAAATACAAGAACATTAATTCAGCATTAATTATGATTGCCCAAACTTGATACTACTCAAATGTCCATCAACATTATAATGAAAACTGTACTGCAGTATATTCAGACAAATAGAGTACTCTATAGCAATAAAAGTGATCAATGGATAAAACCCACAAACATAAAGTAGAATAAAACAAATCATACAGGAAAGTATTCATAATGCATTGACTTCACTTTACATAAAGTTTTTTTTTAAAGGCCAAACTAATCTATTTTGTTATACTTAAGGAAAAGAGTTGTCAGATTTGGAAAGAAAAAATATATAAAACACCCAGTTTAATTTGAATTTCAGAAAATAATGGAAATTTATTTTATAAGTATGTACCAAATATTGCATTTTGTATTTTATCTGGCAACTCTACTTTGGGGAAGATGCAGGTAATGTAGATCAGAAAGGGATTTTAGATGGACTTAGGTGATACTAAAAATGTTTTTTTCTTTACTCAAGTTGATAGTATATGTGTAATTTCTGATGATTTATTAAGCTATAGCTAATGAATTAAGCATTTGTATTTTATGTACTTGATGATGTATGTTTTACTTCATAAAAATTTAAATATGTATGCTTGAATATAATGGGTGCCCTGGAAATATTAGAAGAAAGGATAAGCCTGATAGGTAATTTAAAGAGAGGATTCAAACATAAGAAAATGGTAGGCTTCCAAAAAATGAAAAGTCTATTTTAGTGCTAAGGATCTATGTTCCATGATTTCTTCAAGTGTTTGTAATAGGGAAATTCTAATGAACTTTTTGGTTGTGATCTTTCTGTAACTAACTAGAAACATAGAGGTAATTCTTAAGAACAAACCCAATTCAATATTTACTTCTTTTGTTAAATGACTCTTAAATTTACCAGAATATCTTATAATAAACCTGCATTATTTTTCAGTCAATTTTACTTCTTAGCAAATGTTAGGAAGCTTGCTCAGTCAATTCTCTATTCTGTAGAAGTAACTAATCAGAACTTACCTTTACCTGCTAATTACACTTGACTAATTAGTTCATAGAACACCCATGTGAGGTAGGAAAATAAACATTTTACTTCTCATTTTACAAATGAGGAAACAGGTACAAATGTGTTAGACCATTTTCCTGAGGCCATTCAACAAATCAGTTGCAGAAACAATATTTAAAGTAAGAGTTTGCATTTTTTCACTAACCTTTATTGACTTGTGTTTAAGTCTGTTTTCAACACATAAAAGCTAAAAGTCAAGTAAGTAGTCTTTTGCACAAAAATTGTTCTGTAATCATATGAACAGTTAGGATATTCAGAAATTATTCAGTCAAAAAATTCTCATTTTTATACATTTGAATGAATGCTTATTTTCTTATCTAATTTCCGAATCAACAGAAATATGAAGGTAAGATGTTGTCATTACAGTATCCACTGCAAGTTATATTTAAATCACTGGATTTACAATTTAGTACAGCAGACTGGGTTCTTGTCCTTCCTATGCCAGTTTCTAAGGCTTTTGGTAGGCAATTATTTGATCATGCAGTTTTAATTTTATAATTAAAAAACAAATAAATGAGAACAACTTTTTTTATTTCTGTGAAGATTAAACAAGATAGTTTTTATATTTTTTGAAAGTGCTATAAAATGGACAGCTTTGTGCCTTTCAGTACTTTAACAAGATTTTTTTTTAAATATTTTATTTTTATATTATTAGTAGGAAAATTAATTTCTATTGTCATTCTGTTTTGTGTGTTTAACTGAACTATCTTAAAGTTTTAGTGAATCTGTTTTTAAATACATTTATAGAAAGTTTTTAAATGGTCAAGTATAGGCACATGATTTTTTTCCCAAATATTTTTAAAATGTGGTGAGGCAGCTGGGATAATGGTAACAGCTGAAGTTTACTGAGAACTTAGTATTTAAGATATTTTCATCTATGATTTTTTTGATCCATTTCACATCACTATGAATATGTACTGTTATTTTCTCCATTGTACAAAGGAGGGCATTAAGGCTAGGGAATTTAATACCTAGTTTTAACCTTTGATTCACTACTTAATAGCTGAGTAATACAAACAAGTTATTATGTCTCAGATTCTCATTTGCATGCCTGGAGTAATGATTCCCATTGCATAAAGTGTTTGTTTGTAATTAATACTTAGAAAGTACTGACATCTTTTTTTTTTAAAGAGTAAGTTATCAATTAATATTAAGTATTATTACACTCTACTTTGTGTAAATTAATATCTTTTTAAAGAGATGTATTTTCTATAACCCAAATTTACCATAACCTAGAGAAGATGCTTATTTTAATTCATAGTGTTGGATTGCTTACCCAGTATCAATTTCCCACTCTCCCTTAATAACAAAACCCCAAATTTGCACAATGCAGCAATATTCTGATCCCAAAATTCTGTCTTTGTCAGACTCCCTTAGCTAAGGCAATCATGTGACACATTTCTGGCCAGTGTAACGTAAGCTGAGGATGTCTAGAAAGTTGTTTTCCCCCCCTCAGTCTCCGTTCAATCTTTATTTACCTCCCTTTTCCATCTTCTTTCTACCTGTAATGCCAATGATTAAGAGCATTAAGAGCCATCCAGAAACGATGAAGCATCTAACATGGGAATAGAAGCTACGTTAATCTTAGGTAGAATAGAGATATAAAAGGATTATGGGTCCTCAATTACATCACTAAGCCGCACAGTATGACTACTGGACTGTGTTTCTCTTGATTTCTTTTTGGTGACTCAAATAAATTTCCATGACCTATTATTTCCAGCTGAACATATTAGTAACTGATCTACTGGGTAAGCTGACTAATGGCTTAAGAATCATGGAGCTGTATGATGGAATTTTTCCTTTGCCTTAATAGATTCCCACAGGTACATCTTCAATCATGTTAAACTTAAAAATAATGACTAGTGATGGGATTTGGGAGCAGCTCAAGCAATTAATAGATAGACTGTGGGTATACCATAGTAATTAAACTATTCAAGGGAAGTTATACCAATCTGGAGAAGTTCCCATTTGGAAATTAGCACTGTAATCTGCTGCAAATGGAAGCATATGATCTCTTATAGTTATTTAATAAGTGTGTGTATATATATATTGCATATACGATTAAAATAATTATAGATTAATTATAAATATAGATTATATATAGATTAAAATAATTATAGATTAATTATATATTATAATGTAATAAAATACATTAAAATGTATATATATTAACACATATATCATATATATGTAACATAGAATATATATTTAATATAAATTTATATATTAATATATAATATATATTTATTTATAATAATATATTATAATATATGTAATATAATATATTATATTGCATATATACTAATATAATATATATTTATATATTATATATATTTTAAAATTCCATATTAATATATATATTTTTTTAATTCCATGAGCAATTTGTGACATATAAATTTCATGATTACACACTCACTTGACCTCTTGGCCAGTTTTATGACAATATTATCCTTATAGCCAAAATCATCCATTTCAAAACTTTTAAAATTAATTCTAAGAAAATAATAGCCTTTTTGAACCAGTTTTGTTTAGGAAAAAGTGATTGTTTTATTTTTTAAACAATTAATTAAAATTATAGTCTTCCAATGAAGCTTTCCCTGATCAGAATATTAAATACTCTGAATTACTTCCTACAAGGTTGTAAGTGCAAAGCAGTTCATCTTGCTCCCTTGAAAAGCAAACTCCTTATATATTTTAGATTGAAATTACCGCCTTCATATTTCCACTGTGGAATAATGTATGTATATGAAGGTCAAAGCTGTCTTTAACTCATCCCCCTACACACTCCCTGGCTTTTTACCAAAATGTTGACCAAAAAGGTATTTTTTTTATTTGCTTCTTTTAAAATTATGAGACCAATGTAGCAGTCATTATATACCCAACCAGATTTTATTTTTTTTTACCCAACTAGATTTTAAACATGGCAATATTTATATTTGTTTTAGACCTTATTTTGTTAAAAACTAGGTAATATAGATACTGTTATAACTTTCATGAAATCCTCTATCTGTGCATATGCTAATATATCCGTATTTGTCAATATCATCCTAAATTTAAATGTGAAATTTCTAAAGCGAAACAATTATTACTTACAGCAATAATTGTACTGGTTTCCTTTTGCTCCAGTTCTTTTCTTACCCTGGGGTGATGCAATCAGAACTAAATATCATCCAACATGTAAAAAGGTCTACTGCAGGCAAGGATACCTAAAAAAAAAAAAAAAAAAAAAAAAAAGTTTATATAGGAGAAAAAGGCAACTGTTACCCTCAGCTTCTGAGGAAATATCCTTGAAAGTGTAATGAGAAAAATTCTGGGTCCTCACTCTTTGGAAAGTAAATAAATCTCTCCAGGGGAAAAATAAGACCAGTGTCTCCAACTTTAAAACCAAAGGATGTCTTTATGGTCCTATGACTTTTCTTCCCTTGAAATGTAACACATACCTCTCCCTGGAGCTCTCACCATCTATTCAGTCATAAATTAACCTCCAAGCTTTGTCTTTTAGTTCAGGTTCCAGGTTTCAGTAAGATTTGCTTAGAAAGCCCTAATGGTGCAGAAACATATAAAATATTTTCTCTACAGCTCCGTACTTCCTTCTTTCTCTTCTCCTGAGAAATACCTTCAATCCTAAAAGTTATTGTGTATCCTTCCAGTGTATATATTTAGACTTAATACCAATAAAAAAAATAATATTTCAGATCTGTCTTAGTCCATTCATGCTACTATAACAAGATATCATAAACTGGGTGGCTTATAAACAACAAATATTTATTTGTTCTGGAGGCTGGGAAGTCCAAGATCAAAATGCCAGCAGATTCAGTGTCTAGTGAGGCAAGCATACTGGTTCACAGATGGCACCTTCTCACTACATCCTCAAGTGGTGGAAAGGGCAAGCTAGCTCTCTGAGGCCTCTTTTATAAGGTTACTAATCCCATTTGTGAGGACTTCTTCATGACCTAATCACCTCTCAAAAGCCTCACCTCCTAAAACCATCAACTTGGAGGTTAAGATTTCAACATATGAATTTGGAAAGCACCCAAAATTTTAGATCATAACAAGAACCTTTCATTCCGTCAATTTTATATATCTGTCTAACTATATCACATATATTAGCACTTAAACAGAATTGTTGAAGAATTAAAAGGTTTAAAACAATTTTTTTTTCCAAATAGTGAAAGGTCTAGGTTTAATTGATAGCTTTATCTTTAATCTTTATAGGAACTGAATTTGTCTTTTTGGGGAAAGGGAAATGAAAAGTTGATTGGTAAGAGTAAAAATTTGTTTTGGTATTTCACAAAATCAAAATACCTTTAGGTTTATGTACATTCTACATGTTCTTTCTTCCAAAATTTCAATACATTTTGGAAGCTAAGATCGCTCATCAACCTCACCTTGTCTGTTTTTCTCTATCACTAGAAAGATAATCAAATGATAAGGACATTAATGAATTTTTAGTTCCATTTACATAGATAGCCTCCCTTGAACAAATATTTTTCATCCCCCTTGATATAATGTGAAAATGGGTGCTTTTCCCCAACAGTTATGTGCAAAGTAATTGCATAATTTGACAGGGATTGTGTAGTGGGCAACTTCTGAAATGGCTCCCAGTGATCTCTACCTCTGCATTCATGCCTTTGTAACACCTTATATAGTCTGGGCCTTTTGACTTGCTTCTAATGAATAGAAGGCAATAAAAGGGGATGTCACTAATAATAGCTCAGAAATAGTTACTTTGTGTAATTTCAGTCTTGCTTGCACTCTCTTCACTCTTGCTTGATTTGGTGAGGCGGGGTGCCTAATTGTGAGCTGCCTTGGAAAAGCCCACATGCAAGTCACTGAAGGTGGTCTCAGATCAACAGCTTATGAAGAATTGAGTCCTGCCAATGGCCTATGTCAGTGAGGTTGAAATTAGATCCTTTCCGAGTTGAATCTTAAGATGACTGAGGCCCTGGCTGACACCAGGATTGCAGCCTTGAGAGAACCTGAACCAGAGGACACTGTTAACCTGTACTTGGATATCTGACCTATAAAACTGTGAGGTAATATATGTTCTGGGTTAAAGAAATAGTGTGTAAAGACTGTAAGGATTTTGAAGAGCATGTTAAAGAATGCCTAACTTGTTCTGGACAAACTGTTAATAGAAATATGGGGTTTGAAGACTTGCTTGTAAGGATTCTAGATGAAGTGGGGACATGTTATTGAAAACTGCTGAAGATTGTATCCTTATTACATAGTAGCAGAAGAAATAGCAATGTGGTTATCTGCAGTTATGTGGAAATCAGAACATGTACCTAATGAATTTAGTGATGTAACAAAAGGAGATTTCTTCAAAGCAGAGTTGAAGGTGTGGATTCCTGATTTCTTCTTGCTGCTTATAGTAAAATATAGGTGAAAGAGATAAACTCAGAAGACAACCTTTAAACCAATAAGAACCATAACTTGATGGTTTGAAAATCCTCAGCCTCTCAAGAAAGGAAAACATACTAAAATTTACAAATGGCTTCTGGGGCCTCCATAAAGATGTGGTCTAGAAGTAACCTAAAAGTGTGAGCATACAACCTTTTATTAAGACCTCAGAATGATAAAAGAATCAGTATTACTCAGTCATATAAAGGGCTCTTTAAAAAGGTAGTGAATTTGCTAACAGCTACTTTCAGTCAAAAAATAGGCCTTCTAAGAAGCTTGAAAGCATTATTCCTCAGCCATCTTAGCAGGATCCCAATTGGGAAAAAAAAATTATCTTGAAAAGATATGTGGATGTGGATTTTATCTAATGTAATAAACCCCAAAGATATTCACAGACACCCACAAAGTTTATGAGAAAACTATTTGTAAAAATACAGCCAGCTTGGGCTGAAAGAGACAAGGACAGTATAAAATAAAAGAGGTTCTAGGGCCCCCAAAACTCTATCAGCAGGGAGCTAACTGAGCAACTAAGCAGCAAACACATGAAAGGATGACTCAGAGGACAATTAGAAGAGCCCAGAGAGTGGGGCTAAAAACCATGGAAAATTATTCACAGGTCTTGAAATCTAATCATATTACCCAAATTTGTCCAGGCAAATTTCAGAATTGCTATGGACAAGTGGGTTCTTTATGTCTCCTGTCCTCCACCCCCCCCCCCATTTTGAATAGGAGTATCCATAGCATTTATCTCATGCTTGTTTTATCATTGCATATTAAGTCTGTGTAGGGTGAGGGGAGCAAATAATTTGTTTCTTAATTTCTTTATTTTAGCAGATTTTCAAATCTAGAGGACTTCTGCTCTAGGAGGCTTATCGACACCTGGATCTGATTTAAATAATGAGATTGTGAACTTTGACACGACATAATGAGATGAAAATTTTGTAGAGTTTGAGAGGGAAGTGAATGGCTTTTGCATGGAAGGGACAAATTATTGGGGATCAGAGGAAAACTGCAGTAGGCAGTTTTGAAAATGCTTCCCAACACAAACATATCCTCCTATAATCCTGCCACAATATGGCAAAAGTGATGAAGTGTCACTTCTAAGATTAAGATACAGAAGACTTCTGTCTTGCTCCATCTCATTCTAGCTTTCTCTCTCTCAGTGTCTCTCAGGATTTTTCTGATGAAGCCAGTTGCCACATCATGAACTGCTGAGGACAGCCTCTGGCCAACAGCAATCAAGGGACAAAGCCCTACCAAAAACCAGGTGAGTGAGCTTGAAAGCATATCTTTCCCCACTACAGCCTTGGGATGTTTACATTCCCAGCAGACTGCCCAAGCAGAGATTTGGGTAATTTTTACAGAGCAATTGATAACAAATGCCATTTTGACATTGGAGTAGTATGCTGCCATAACACTAAAATTGTGGGAGTGGCTTCTGAGGAAGATAATCCACCTAAATTCAGCTGGATTAAAGAAAACTAAAGAATGATGACCACTTAATGCAATGATTTCAGTGAATAAGCAATTTCAGTGTATAAGTTGCACATCTTTTGTCAGATTTATCCCTAAGAATATCATACTATTTGTTGCTATTATAAATGGGATAGCTCTTTTAGTTTTAATTTGATTTTTTGTTATTAGGTTATAGGAATAGAACTGATTTCTATTTATTGAACTTGTATAAATTTGCTTAAATAACATGTTTGTTCTAGTAGCTTTTTCTGTAGATCCTTTTGATTTTCCCCATGGATAATCATGTCATATTCAAATAAATAAATGTGTAGTTTGTTTGTTTGTTTGTTTCTCACTACTTTTATTGCCTACTGAACTAGCTAGAACATTATGTACCATGTTGAATAGGAAGACTTCTTAATGTGGTTCCTGATTTTAGAGGCAAACATTCAGTCTTTTACTATTAACTTTGATGATAATTGTAGGGTTCCTGTTCTGCAAGAGGATAATGATCTGTTAATCTCTATCCAAGTATCTCTCTGTGCCAAACCAATTAATTTAGAAAAGTGGAAAGAACAAGAAATAAAGTTATTTTATTTGGCGGTCTGGCTCCATCACAGATGCCTCAATTTTTTCCCCAACTTGGTAAAAAATTATTCCTCTGTAGATAGGAAAGGAAAGAAGGAAAAGCCCAATCACACATAAGAAGAAAATGCTGTCCTTGTCCTTTATAGTTGAGTGTGGACTCATTCATGGAGCACTAAGTCGCTTGAGAAAAAAAGAATCCTTCGTTATCTGTATGTGATTGCTGAGGATGAAAATTCAATTGGATTTCCACCAACATCACAGAACTATAAAGTGCCAAATAGTAAATATTAGACTTTTACAGGCCAAGAGACAAAATAGATGATATTATGTAGGTACATAGGCAACAAGAGAGAGAATTCCTTTCCCACCCTATTCACCTGGGATAGGTCCACATGGGTGGTGCCTGTATTTTGCATTTATTTTTCATCACCTGGGGGCAGTCTCTAGAGAGAGCAACAGGGCAAGCAGAAGGGCCCTGGTGGCCTTGGGGTAGGATCAGGGAGGGTGGATACTTGTCTTAGTTTCTGCCCCAGTGACTCCCCAGTCCCCATGACATGCCCTTCCTACCTCCCAGAGACCATGGCTCTCTCAATTTGGACAACTTGCCTGGAGGTGAGGCATTTCCCTTAGACCAAGATTCCACTGCAGTTTCAGGCCCTCGCCCCATAAACAGAGTCCCCAGTGTATAGATGGCCTTGGGCAGCAGTGAGATACAGCTGCCAGGAAGCAGGCACCAGCAGGCGAAGGATGGGTAAAACCAAAAAACTGTGTCTATTAAGTGATAGAAATGGAATTTGAACATGGATCTGACAACAAGTCAATTTTGATCCCAGTACTTATCCAGTAAATCAGTACTTATTCAGTTTTTTTCTTATGCAATTCAATATACTCTAGGTTTTGGCTATTCATTATTATTTTACTCTTCACTACTCTGCAGTTTTTGTAGAATTTACTGCCATGATTGAGTTTTTATAATATGGATTTTTTTTTGAGTATTGATATTTCATCATGCCTTTTATCTCTTACTTTCAATAAGTTCTACTACTACATTCACATCACATGATCTGTAGTTCAATATTACTTTTTTTTAAGATTTTATGTATTTATTTGTCAGAGAGAGAGAGAGAACACAAGCAGGGGGAGAGACAGGCAGAGAGAGAAGCAGGCTCCTTGCTATGGCAAGGAGCCTGATGCAGGACTTGATCCCAGGACCCTGGGACCATGACCTGAGCCAAATGCAGACGCTTAACTTACTGGACCACAGACTTCCCTTGATATTACTTTTGATGAATATCACCATGGTTGTACATATCCTCACAGCAGGACATATCAATACAAAACTTTGAGTGCATCTTTAAAGACCAAATCTCTAGCCATTCCTAAAATGTGTGATAACCATTTGGGGATTGCCAATTACAGAAAGAAGAGACAATAAGACATGATTTTTGACAAAAGCTTAGAGATCAAGAGAGACTTCTTGCCAGGTAATTTGGACATAGGGTTAGACGTGATTTTAATCACATGTGAAAGAGTAAGAAGTATATTTTAATAGCTTTCACAGTTGTATTTTTTAAGACTATACAATATTAGATCTGCATATTTGATTTCCAGCAATGATGCTCACCATGTGTGAACAAGGAGAGCATGAGGTTATCCAAAGTTGTAGGGCTTCTGCATTTTATTGACTTTAATTTTAAAGTACTGTAGAGACCAAACCATAAAATGTGTTGGGCAGCTGTGTTAGGAGTCATAGGTTTGTTATTATTTTACTATAATCATAAACATAAAACTATGATTTCTGTCTATATTCAAGAATAGAAAACATAAATTTCCAGTATTGATCATCATTTTAAAGACTATGAGGTACAGTGTACAGTTATCTTTGGAAAATCATGAACAACTAGATCTGTATTATCTTAATGACAGAAATTCTCCTACATGTTGTTCCTGAATTGAATTCATGAGGTGAATAAAAATGTATTTTTTAGATAAAGCTAAAGATTCTAATGGAAGTAAACATATAATATTAATTTGTGTGGAAGTAAATGAATAAGAATTTTGGCTTGAGAAAAATATATTGTTGAAAATTTAAAGCTCACTGATGACAGCAAACAGGCTACAAAATGAGTGGGTGATTAAATAAAATGAGTAAATGAATGAATGAATAAATTAAATAAGTAAACATGAATAAATAAAAGTTAAAAAACAAAAAAAATTAAAAAAATAAAGCTCACAGATGAAATAGAATAAAATTATACTGTTATTATAAAGGACTTACTTTTTCTTATGGCTCCTCTAATCTAAAAAGATAACATTAGATTCATTTGATGATAGTCAATAATAATAATAAATATTTATGTTGTTTAGATTAGCCATAGCCATTTAACTCCCATATAATCTCATTTTATAATCATTTTTTGTGTTAACCCTAATACATATTTTAAGAGTAAAAATTACAAATGCAATTAATAAGTCTGTATTAATTTATTGGAAAATAGAGGAGTTATTGGCACTTATATTTTTAGTATTTATTTATGATCCTTTTAATTCTGAAAGCAATCATTAATGTTAAAACATTTTAGCTTTTATTTTTTTAATTTTTATTTATTTTTTTTTAAGATTTTATTTATTTATCTGAGAGAGAGAGAATGAGAGAGAGCACATGAGAGGGGGGAGGGTCAGAGGGAGAAGCAGACCCCCCGCTGAGCAGGGAGCCCGATGTGGGACCCGATCCAGGGACTCCAGGATCATGACCTGAGCCGAAGGCAGTCGCTTAACCAACTGAGCCACCCAGGTGCCCTAAAACATTTTAGCTTTTAAATAACATAAATCAAATGAGAGTCAATCTCATCTTTTTTCTTCAAATTGTAATGATATTTCTGTTGCTCAGAGGATATATTTTATAGCATGATCTTCAAATACTTCACCATGTGCTTTGTATCAATATAAATACTGACAGTTACTGATCATTAGCTTCTCAGAGGTTTCTTAACCCTTAAATCACTGTAATAATGTCCCCATAAACTACAGATTGCTTACCATTACTCTTCTTTGTGTACTATAGTTGTCATACTACTAAGTAGTATCATCTTTGCCATCTGTGAAAAAATACCATCTTTGTAGAAAGGGCATAATTCTCATTTCAACCAACACTGATATTCTGAATTGCAATCAAGACTCTCTTTCTCTTGTAAATAACTTGTTACAGTTGTATAATTTAACAAAATGAGATACATTTAATTATTCATAATAGATGACAAGCAAAGATCAAATGTGTAGAATTCTTAAAATTTTGAAAAAATTATTGATCAACATTACTAATGAATTTTTGCAAGTTGTTGAAGTTGGATAAAATAACTGAAATGAGTTTATGGAATCTATATGAACATCAATCAGCGTCAGATGAAATATACTCACCTGTTTATTTCTTCTACTCAGTCTTCAGTCATTTCTAGAAATGGGGAACTATTCAAATTTCAGAAATGTGCATTGTCCCAGGTCAATCATGTGAGTACTGATAGACATACTTCAAAGTAATATCTTTCTTGACATATTTTAGAACAATCTATTGTGGATTGAGCTTTGGAGTGAAAAAGCAATGCAAGTTAGGAATATTGAAGGCTGAGGTCAGTGCAGGTGAAAAGAGGAAATGAAGGAAAGTAGTTTTAATCTTTATATTACAAATTTTCTGTTCCTCCTAGTTCCTCTTCTCTTTTTTTCCATTTCCTCCTCTATCCTTTCCTCTTGCTTTTCATCTTCATCTTTATCTTCTCAGATAATGAATTACTTTTGACACTGTCATTCCTAGAAATAATTCATATTTATTATGAGACTAATGTAATGAATCATATGCTGCTCTTATATTGAATAAAAATGAAGACCCTGCTTAATTTTTTTTTAATGAAAAAAACCAGAGCCAAGTCAGGAAAAGAAAGTTTTAAGATTTTTTTTCTGTTATTTTAGTAATTGTTCTATGAACTGCAATTTTCTTATGACTATGACACAGCCTCTATCTCAGGGATCTTCAAAGATAGAAAAGATAAGCAAAAGATAGACATTGCTACATAATATGCTAAATTAGAATAAGAATCAATGGAAGGGCATTTTAATGAAGTTTTGGTTCAGATATTTTAGCCAACAATGTATAGGACAAAATGTGAAGAATGAATTGTAATTTACTTGGCAAAGTGAGAGAAGAAAGAGGGAGAAGAGAAAGAATTTTCCATATAGGGTAAATATTTACTCAGTTATTCATGTATTCAGGCATGAATGTATTCACTCAACAACCATCTATTTTGAACACTTACTATGTGCTGTATTTAACCATTGAAAGACAAGAACAGTATTTCTCCCCTTCTTCTATATATCAGAGCTGAGTGGTTTTTGTCTTCCCTGAGATCTTTTCAGATCATACTAATTCCTAAAACACTTACATTGTTTTAGGAATTAGGGATCCAAAGTTGGAGGAGAATAATCCAAAATCTCTGTCATCACAGAACTTACAATCTTGTGGCAAAGAGAAACATACATAAAAGAATCACAGTAATATATGTATAATTGTAGCTATGTTATGTCATTATACTACAAATGCAAACAGATATTAGCAATAACTTAAGTGGAAGGATGGGGGTGACTAGGCAAATACTGTGGTTGTGGTGATGGTTGTACAGGAAATGGGGGAGTGGGGAGTAGGGCACAGCATATTCAGTTGTGATGGAAGTGTAAATAAGGGTCATATATTCATTTTAAAAAAATATTAATGAGTCTACAGTAAGGTGATATTATTGAAGAGGAACTGGTGTTGATTTTAAAGACCAGAGGGGAGGTTATTGCATTAATTTAGTAGTTTTACTATCTTTTTGTTAAAGATTTTATATATCTATTTATTTTAGGTAGAGAGAGAGCAGGGGGAGGAGCAGAGAGGGACAACAAACTCCATGCTGAGCTTGGAGCTTAACTCAGAGCTCCATCCCATTACCCTGAGATCATGACCTGAGCTGAAACCGAGTCGGATGCTCAACTGACTGAGCCACCCAGGCACCCCAGTAGTTTTACTATCTTTAAAAGTTGTAGAAGTATAGATAAAGAGAAAGGAAATATATTTTTTAAATATTCAAGTGTTAAAAATCAATCAGACTGGTCATTGTCTACTAAAGTCAAATCTATACATATGTTATAATCCAGGAAGTAGACTCATAAATAAACCTAACAGAAATATATGTATGTATGGAGACAGAAACTCACAAAAGGTGTTTACATTAGGCTTAGTGTAATAGCCAAAAATTGGAAATAACTGATAAAGTTATAAACAGAAGAATGGTTAATTAAATTTTCTATATTCATACAATGAAATAATATACAGATATGAAAAATTAATGAGCCACTGCTATAAGCAAAACTATGGATGAATGTTGCAAACATAATGTGACTAATAAAAGGCAGGAACAAATAAATACACATTATATGATGCCATTTTATATAGTTCAGAATTACCCAAACTAATTCATGGTTTTAGAAATCAGAATAGTATTTATTTTTGTAGAGGATAGAGGAGAAATAACTAGGAAGAGACACAAATAGTTTTCTTCAGTACTGTTAATTATATGATAATTATATGAGTTGTGTATATTGATGATTTATACTTTTTTCTGTGTATGCATTGTACTTTAAAGAAAAAAGGTTTCAAGGTAAATAACAAAACTTAAAAATAGTCTGTATATGGAGAAATGGGTATACTAGCATTCAGAATTACAGATATTTATGGCATTCACTTAGAAAGAGGACCTGAGAGGAAGGCTGAGTTCAGGCACAAAGAAGTGATTACTTCTGGTTTTGGATATCTGGAATTTAATGTGCTTTTTTCATATCTAACAGTAAACGTAAAGGAGGATTTGGGGTATGAGTGTCACCATTCATAAAGAAATTCTGGGCTAGAGAAATAAATTTGTAAGTTCATGTGCTTATAGATATTAAAAAAAAACAAACATATGAATGGCTGGGATTGACAAGGAAGCAAATTTAAAGTAAGAAATAAAGAGGATATGGAGTCAGTGAAATGTGGATATATGAATATTTTTTTTCAATAACGTTGGTCTCGATGGAAAGGAGAAAGCTAAAAGAGGAGACTTCTGCGTCTGGAGTAGGGAAAAGGTAAGGGGTGTGGTGTGATATGTGATCAAGTTTGTTATTGGTAGAGACTTCATTTAAAGCCATGATATTGCACAAGAGAACAACAACAACAACAAAAAATGGAAGATGATCTACGCTGGGGCAATCCATCATTTAGTAGTCTTCCCTGAAAAGATCTCAGGGAAGACAAAAACCACTCAGCTCTGATATATAGAAGAAGGGGAGAAATACTGTTCTTGTCTTTCAGTGGTTAAATACAGTAAGAGAAAAGATTGGAAAAATAAGGAATAACTATTGGTGGAGAATTGCTTAAATTCTTGTAATAAATTATCTCCAAAGCATACAGAAAGAGAAGGGCTTTTTCTGATAGGCTGGACAGTTCCTCTTTTGTGAATAGAAGAAAATAGTAAAAGATGTATGAATGTAGGTAAATCTGTAGTTCTACTCTTGAGAAAATTAGGAGGTTGACATTTGATTTCTTCCCTTGTTTGGGAATGTGGTCTGGTAGGCATGCTTAGAAGTAGCAGGAGTTTGAGACTAAAATCAACAGAAAAGAAGCATAAATTTGGGGTGATAAGGAGAAAAAACAAGGGCAAGAAGTAATGCTTTTTTATTGGAATGAGATAAGAACAAACAAGATCCAGAGGAGTAAAGAACTTGAATAGCATATGAAAGCGTGCTTTTTTATAAGCACATTTCCTTATTAAGGCAATGGAGAGAAAATTTAAATGTTTAAAAAGGGAATGAACATATTGAAGATTTTACCTTTTTCCATATCTGTTCTATAAGTTTACTATAGAAATTTTGCATACACTTTTCTTCATTCAGTCTTTAAAACAATATAAATGAGGCGGAGCAAGATAGCAGAGGAGTAGGAGACCTGGATTTCATCTGGTCTCAGGAATTCAGCTGGATAGGGATCAAACCATTCTGAACGCCTACAAACTCAACAGGAGATCAAAGAAAAGAATAGCAACAACTCCCTGAACAGAAAAGCGACCACTTTCTGGAAGGTAGGACATGCGGAGAAGTGAATCTGAGGTGATATTCGGGAGGACAGACGGCAGGGGAGGGGGCCTCCCTCGGCCGCTTCTGCCAAGTGATAGAGCCACGGAGCACAAAATCGGAACTTTTAGAAGTCTGCTCCGCTGAGGGACGTCACTCCAGTGGCTAAGCGGGGGGTGGAACCCTCGTGGGACAGTGTGGTCTCAGGACCCTCAGGGTCACAGAAAGACCGGGGGTGCCTGAGTGTGGCAGAGCTCCCAGGTATTGGAGCGGGGAAGCCGACTGCAGAGACGGAGCCAAGGCACAGGCTCTCAGCTCGGGGTGGCCATACACCGTGATCTGCGGCACAGTCGGGCCACTGCTCTTCCAGCAGGGACCCAACAAGCGGCAGATCCAGGGAGACTCCCCTTTCTCCCCTGGGAGGAGCGGTGCGGGAGTGCACCACAGGGATCTGCTGGGTTTGGAGACTCCACACCGAGTCAGGTGCCAGAGATAGAAACACTCGGTCACAGGCCGGGTGAGTACGGAGTGCGGCCAGAGATGGGGGAGACGGGAGTAATTGACTGCTTTTCTCTTGGGGCTCACTGAGGAGCGGGGCCCGAGTTCTCAGCTCCTCTGAGGCGGAGATTGGGAGGCTGCCATTTTCACTCCGGTCCTCCAAAGCTGTACCGAAAGCTTGCAGGGGAAAAAAGTTCCTGAGAGCAAACCCGAGCAGATTACTTAGCCTGGACCAGCAAGGGCGGGACAGTTCCGCCCCCTGTCAAAGACATTTGGGAACCACGGCAACAGGCCCCTCCCCCAGAAGATCAGCTAGAACAGCCAGCCAAGACCAAATTTACCAATCAATGAGAATGGCAGAACTCCAGCACTAGGGGAATGAATACTGCACATAGAATCCATGGCTTTTTTTACCATGATTCTTTAGTCTTTCAAAGTTAATTTTTTTTAACTTTTTTTTTTTTCAATTTTTCTTTTTCCCTTTTTCAACCAACATCTTATCAATCTCTTTTTTAAAAAACATTTTTATTTTTCATTTTTAGAGTCATATTCTATCCCTTCATAGGAGTTACCCTTATTTTTGGCATATATATAAAAGTTGTTCTCTCTTTAAAATTTTGAGATAGTTTCTTCTAACAGATCAGTGTACCCTAAATCTCTAGTGTATGGTTTTGTTCTACTCTCCTGCCTGATCACATTCTCTCCCTTTTTTTTTTAATCCTCTTCTTTCTTTTCTCAAACAACTTCTTATCAATTCCTTTTATAAAATTTTTTATAATTTTCATCTTTACAGTCATATTCCATCCCTTAATTATATCAACCCTTATTTTTGTACATATATAAGTTTTTCTTTCTTTAAAATTTTGGGAGGCACTTTCTTCTAACAGACCAAAATACACCCAAAATCTAGTGTGTGGCACTGATCTATGCACCAGCCTGATCATATTTGATCATATTCTGGTTTTCCTTGTTTTGTTCTGTTTTTGTTTGTTTCTATCTTTTTCTTTTTCTTTTTTTTTTTTCTTTTTCTTTTTCTTTTTTCTTTCTTTGCCTTTCTTTTCCTCTGGCTTCAGGTCTTTTCTGATTTGTTTAGAGTATATTTTCTGGGGACGTTGTTACCCTGTTAGCATTTTGTTCTCTCATTAAATCTATTCTCCTCTGGACAAAATGACAAGATGGAAAAAATCACCTCAACAAAAAAAACAAGAGGTAGTACCGACTGCCAGGGACCTACTCAATATGGACATTAGTATGATGTCAGATCTAGAGTTCAGAATCATCACTTTAAAGATACTGGCTGGGCTGGAAAAAAGCATGGAAGTTATTAAGGAAACCCTCTCTGGAGAAATAAAAGAACTAAAATCTAACCAAGTCAAAATCAAAAAGGCTATTAATGAGGTGCAATCAAAAATGGGGGTACTAGCTGCTAGGATAAATGAGGCAGAAGAGAGAATCAGTGATATAGAAGACCAAATGATGGAAAATAAAGAAGCTGAGAAAAAGAGAGATAACTACTGAATCATGAGGGCAAAATTCGAGAGAGAAGTGATACCATAAGATGAAAAAACATTAGAATAATTGGGATCCCAGAAAAAGAAGAAAGAGAGAGAGTGGCAGAAGATATATTGGAGCAACTTATAGCAGAGAACTTCCCTAATTTGGGGAAGGAAACAGGCATCAAAATCCAGGAAGCACAGAGAACCCCTCTGAAAATCAATAAAAATAGGTCAACACCCGACATCTAATAGTAAAACTTAACGAGTCTCAGAGACAAAGAGAAAATCCTGAAAGCAGCTCAGGAGAAGAGATACGTAACCTACAATGGTAGAAACATTAGATTGGCAAAAGACCTATCCACAGAGACCTGGCAGGCCAGAAAGGACTGGCAGGATATATTCAGAGCACTAAATGAGAAATATATGCAGCCAAGGATACTATATCCAGCTAGGCTCTGATTGAAAAGAGAAGGAGAGATAAAAAGCTTCCAGGACAAACAAAAATTAAAGGAATTTGCAAACACAAAACCAGCCCTACAGGAAATATTGAAAGGGGTCCTCTAAGCAAAGAGAGAGCCTAAAAGTAACATAGACCAGAAAGGAACACAGACAATACACAGTAACAGTCATCTTACAGGCAATACAATGGCACCAAATTCATATCTTTCAGTAGTTACCCTGAATGTAAATGGGCTAAATGCCCCAATCAAAAGACACAGGCTGTCAGATTGGATTAAAAAACAAGACCCATCAATATGCTGTCTGCAAGAGACTCATTTTAGACCCAAAGACACCCCAAGATTGAAAGTGAGGGGGTGGAAAATCATTTACCATGCTAATGGACACCAAAAGAAAGCTGGGGTGGCAGTCCTTATACCAGACAAATTAGATTTTAATCCAAAGACTGTAATGAGAGGTGAGGAGGGACACTATATCCTACTTAAAGGATCTATCCAATGAGAAGATCTAACAATTGTAAATATCTATGCCCCTAAAATGGGAGCAGCCAATTATATAAGCCAATTAATAACAAAAGCAAAGAAACACATCGACAACAATACAATAATAGTGGGGGACTTTAACACCCCCCTCCCTGAAATGGACAGATCGTCTAAGCAAAAGATCAACAAGGAAATAAAGACTTTAAATGACACACTGGACCAAATGGACTTCACAGACATATTCAGAACATTCCTTCCCAAAGCAACGGAATACACATTCTTCTCTAGTGCCCATGGAACATTCCCCAGAATCGATCACATACTAGGTCATAAATCAGGTCTCAATCAGTACCAAAAGATTGGGATCATTCCCTGCCTATTTTCAGACCACAATGCTTTGAAACTAGAACTCAATCACAACAGGAAAGTTGGAAAGAACTCAAATACATGGAGGCTAAAGAGCATCCTACTAAAGAATGAATGGGTCAACCAGGAAATTAAAGAAGAATTAAAAAAATTCATGGAAACCAATGAAAATGAAAACACAACTGTTCAAAATCTTTGGGATGCAGCAAAGGCAGTCCTAAGAGGAAAGTATATAGCAATACAAGCCTTTCTCAAGAAGCAAGAAAGGTCTCAAGTACACAACCTAACCCTATACCTAAAGGAGCTGGAGAAAGAACAGCAAATAAAGCCTAAACCCAGCAGAAGAGAAATAATAAAGATCAGAGCAGAAATCAATGAAATAGAAACCAAAAGAACAGTAGAACAGATCAACAAAACTAGGAGCTGGTTCTTTGAAAGAATTAACAAGATTGATAAACCCCTGGCCAGACTTATCAAAAAGAAAAGAGAAATGACCCAAATCAACAAAATCATGAATGAAAGAGGAGAGATCACAACCAACACCAAAGAAATACAAACAATTATAAGAACATATTATGAGCAACTATATGCCAGCAAATTAGATAACCTGGAAGAAATGGATGCATTCCTAGAGATAAACAAACTACCAAAACTGAACCAGGAAGAAACAGAAAACCTGAACAGACCTATAACCACTAAGGAAATTGAAGCAGTTATCAAAAATCTCCTAATGAACAAAAGCCCAGGGCCAGATGGCTTCCCAGGGGAATTCTACCAAACATTTAAAGAAGAATTAATACCTATTCTTCTGAAACTGTTCCAAAAAATAGAAATGGAAGGAAAACTTCCCAACTCGTTTTATGAGGCCACCATTACCTTGATCCCAAAACCAGACAAAGACCCCATCAAAAAGGAGAATTACAGACCAATATCCTTGATGAACATGGGTGCAAAAATTCTCACCAAAATACTAGCCAATAGGATCCAACAGTACATTAAAAGGATTATTTAGCACGACCAAGTGGGATTTATCCCTGGGCTGCAAGGTTGGTCAACATCCGCAAATCAATCAATGTGATACAATACATTAACAAAAGAAAGAACAAGAATCATATGATCCTCTCAATAGATGCAGAAAAAGCATTTGACAAAGTACAGCATCCTTTCTTGATCAAAACTCTTCAGAGTATAGGATAGAGGGTACATACCTCAATATCATAAAAGCCATCTATGAAAAACCTACAGCGAATATCATTCTCCATGGAGAAAAACTGAAAGCTTTCCCCCTAAGGTCAGGAACACGGCAGGGATGTCCACTATCACCACTGCTATTCAACATAGTATTAGAAGTCCTAGCCACAGCAATAAGACAACAAAAAGAAAAACAAAGGCATCCAAATCAGCAAAGAAGAAGTCAAACTCTCATTCTTTGCAGATGATATGATACTTTATGTGGAAAACCCAAAAGACTCCACCCCAAAACTGCTAGAACTCATACAGGAATTCAGTAAAGTGGCAGGATATCAAATCAATGCACAGAAATCAATGGCATTCCTATACACCAACAAGACAGAAGAAAGAGAAATTAAGGAGTCGATCCCATTTACAGTTGCACCCAAAACCATAAGATACCTAGGAGTAAATCTAACCAAAGAGGCAAAGGATTTGTATTCAGAAAACTATAAAATACTCATGAAAGAAATTGAGGAAGACACAAAGAAATGGAAAAATGTTCCATGCTCATGGATTGGAAGAACAAATATTGTGAAGATGTCAATGCTACCTAGAGCAATCTACACATTCAATGCAATCCCCATCAAAATACCATCCACTTTTTTCAAAGAAATGGAACAAATAATCCTAAAATTTGTATGGAACCAGAAAAGACCCCGAATAGCCAGAAGAATGTTGAAAAAGAAAAGCAAAGCTGGTGGCATCACAATTCCGGACTTCCAGCTCTATTACAAAGCTGTCATCATCAAGACAGTATGGTACTGGCACAAAAACAGACACATAGATCAATGGAACAGAATAGAGAGCCCAGAAATGGACCCTCAACTCTGTGGTCAACTAATCTTTGACAAAGCAGTAAAGAATGTCCAATGGAAAAAAGACAGTCTCTTCAACAAATGGTGTTGGGAAAATTGGACAGCCACATGCAGAAGAATGAAACTGGACCATTTCCTTACACCACACACAAAAATAGACTCCAAATGGTTGAAAGACCTCAATGTGAGATAGGAGTCCATCAAAATCCTAAAGGACAATACAGGCAGCAACCTCTTTGACTTCAGGCACAGCAACTTCTTCCTAGAAACATCGCCAAAGGCAAGGGAAGCAAGGGCAAAAATGAACTATTGGGACTTCGAGATAAAAAGCTTTTGCACAGCAAAAGAAGCAGTCAACAAAAACAAAAGACAACCGACAGAATGGGAGAAGATATTTGCAAATGACATATCAGATAAAGGGCTAGTATCCAAAATCTATAAAGAACTTATCAAACTCAACACCCAAAGAACAAAGAATCCAATCAAGAAATGGGCAGAAGACATGAACAGACATTTTTCCAAAGAAGACATCCAAATGGCCAACAGACACATGAAAAAGTGCTCAACATCGCTCGGCATCAGGGAAATCCAAATCAAAAGCTCAATGAGATACCACCTCACACCAGTCAGAATGGCTAAAATTAACAAGTCAGGAAACGACAGATGTTGGCGGGATGTGGAGAAAAGGGAACCCTCCTACACTGTTGGTGAGAATGCAAGCTGGTGCAGTCACTCTGGAAAACAGTATGGAGGTTCCTCAAAAAGTTGAAAATAGAGCTACCATACGACCCAGCAATTGCACTACTGGGTATTTACCCCAAAGATACAAATGTAGGGATCCAAAGGGGTACGTGCACCCCGATGTTTATAGCAGCAATGTCCACAGTAGCCAAACTGTGGAAAGAGCCAAGATGTCCATCAACAGATGAATGGATAAAGAAGATGTGGTATATATATATACAATGGAATATTATGCAGCCATCAAAAGGAATGAGACCTTGCCATTTGCAACGACATGGATGGAACTGGAGGGTGTTATGCTGAGTGAAATAAGTCAATCAGAGAAAGATATGCATAATATGATCTCACTGATATGGGCAATTCTTAATCTCAGGAAACAAACTGAGGGTTGCTGGAGTGGGGGGTGTGGTGGGAGGGATGGGGTGGCTGGGTGATAGACACTGGGGAGGGTATGTGCTATGGTGAGCGCTGTGAATTGTGCAAGACTGTTGAATAACAGAACTGTACCTCTGAAACAAATAATGCAATATATGTAAAGGAAAAAAAAAAAGAAGAAGAAGATAGCAGGAGGGGAAGAATGAATGAAGGGGGGGAAATTGGAGGGGGAGATGAACCATGAGAGACGATGGACTCTGAAAAACAAACTGAGGGTTCTAGAGGGGCGGGGGGTGGGGACATGCGTTAGCCTGGTGATGGGTATTAAAGAGGGCACGTTCTGCATGGAGCACTGGGTGTTATGCACAAACAGTGAATCATGGAACACTACATCAAAAACTAATGATGTAATGTATGGTGATTAACATAACAATAAAAAATTAAATAAAAAAATAAAACAATATAAATGGATGTAAACTGCTAATTCAAAAATTGAAGGAATTTTTCATCTACGATTGGTGTTGACTAGGTGAAAGTAAGTCTTAATATGTACTCCATACACTCAATACTTATATGAAAGAGCTAAAAGCTAACACGTAGTTTAATCAAAATATATATAGAGAAAAAATACATATCTCACTATCATAAGGAACAACTGATGAAAAGAGAAATCCTCAGAAATGATGCTGATAAAAAATTGAACATCCCAAAGAATTGGAAGAATTGCTGATTGTGCAAGCTACATATTGTACAGAATTTTGGAGTCAAGACAAAAGTAGGTATGTTAATTCATTCTCTCTCATCCTTTTTCTTTCTCTTTCTGAAAGTATTTTCTTTGTCTGATTCTCAGTAATCAAGCAAAAAGTTCAAAAATAAAATAAATAGGAAAAGCACTTCACACAAACAATTTTGTGAGGAAAATGCGAAGCACACATACAAAAAGTATCCAAGCATATAAGCATCATAACTGAGGCCCCATGAATGGAAAATGGTGTAAAAGTAAAGAGCTAAAACAGACCTGAATATACTTCAATATTGGAATTATCAGACACAAATTATCTAAAGAAAAAAGATGTTCTACCATATACAAAGAAAAGAAATGTTAAAAACAATCTGCTAAGAAATGAAAACTACAAAAAATCTAACATATTTATGGAAAATATGTAAGCCTTCTAGAAATATTTAAATAAAGAAAAATCTCCATGAACATATTCAACATCAGATTAAACAGACCACACATTAAAAAGGAACTGGTAAGCTGGAAGATTGGTCAAAATAATTTTTACAGAACACAACACATAAAAATGGAAAGATGAATAGTAAAAAGAAGAGTTAGGAAAACTGGGCATGAGATAAAGATTTAACATATATCTAATTGGTTTTTAAAGGGAAAGTAGAGAAAGAATGGGTAGAGGCAATATTTAGAGGGAATAAATGTCTGGAAGTTTTCTAGAATTGATAAAATTAATCAACCCATACATTCAAGATGACAAAAATAGCATAAAAATGATACATACAAAAGACATCCAGACTTCCGGTTTCTAAACTGGCATAGAAAGAGTTTGGAAGTCATCACTCCATTTTAACAACAAATAAAAAGTTGAACAAAGTGAAAAATCAACAGTTTTTCTTAGATGCAGTAGAGAAGTGAGGTCATAGAGCATACCACTGCCTCCAAAACTGAGAGGCAGGAGGATACAGAAAATCATAAGTTACCTGAGCAGAAACTCTCAAGTTCCAATCTCCTTTGAAACCAATAACTGGGAAGGTAAGTATGAACAGTAATGGATGAATTCCTCTAGGGTCAGTGTCACAAATCTGAGAGTTAAAAATTAAGGAAGAAGGGAAAGGCAGCCCGCAATTTTGTGGGTTTCCCATCCTAGAGTTCAACCAGGTTCTCACAGTGAATATCAGAGAAAAATTCATTCTGGCTTTTATGGGGGGAGAGGAAAAGTAACCAATTTGAAATAACCAGATCATTCTGTTCTAAACAAGGCTTGCTTTTAAGAGAAACTATTTTACTGGAGTTTAACCTATTGGGGTACTATCAGAGCCTAACCTACCTGGTAAAAGGGAAATACGCAACTCCAGTCTGCTCTAGCCTTCCATGAAAAGGAAGGGAAGTACTAACTCCAGCCCCCACCAGCCAAATTTTCCCCCTAAGCCAAGGGAAAAAACTGATATGCACCTCTGAATTTCACAGCCTACCAGCACAGGCTCACTAAAAGATGGAGACCTAATTACAGGAATAGAGAATACTCTCCTGCCTATATGCATAACCACCACATTATTCAAGGCCTGTTTACTCAGGTAAATGTCTTCACCAAGTATATCATGTCCAGCCTTCAGCAAAAAATTACAAGGCATATCAAAATGCAAAAACCACAGAAGAGACAGAGCAAGCATCAGAACCAAACTCAGATATGGCAGGGAATTTGGAAATACCAGAATGTAAAATTTAAAAAAACAGTGATTATTATTCTAAGGGTTCTAAGAGTTCTAATGTCTAAAAAGTAAACAGCATATAAGAACACATGGTAATGGAAATTCTAAGAAAGGATAGGAAAGATATATTAAACATAAGAAACACTGTAACAGGGTGCCTGGGTGGCTCAGTTGGTTAAGCGACTGCCTTCAGCTCAGGTCATGATCCTGGAGTCCCGGGATCGAGTTCCGCATCGGGCTCCCTGCTCAGCGGGGAGTCTGCTTCTCCCTCTGACCCTCTTCCCTCTCATGCTCTCTCTCATTCTCTCTCTCAAATAAATAAATAAAATCTTAAAAAAAAAAGAAACACTGTAACAGAAATGAAGGACTTCAATAGGCTCATTAGTAGACTGTACATGGCTGAGGAAAGAATCTGTGAGCATGGGGATATGCCAGTAGAAACTTCCAAAACTGAAATGCAAATGGGAAAAAGACTGAAAAAAAGAAGAAAAAAAAAGAAAAAATGTCTTTATGAGCAGTGAGTAATGTATAGAATTGTTGAATCATTATATTATACACCTAAAACTAATATAACACTGTGTCCTAATTATACTTCAATTAAAAAAAAAAGAATGGTGAAGTTTATATCATTCCCCAAACTGATTATTCTATTTAATCCACCTAAAAATCCATACAAAGTTTTCATGTCCTAGGGTTAAGAAAGGATTTCTAAAACAGAATGTAAAATTGACTAGCATAAATGTAAAGATTGAACAATTCAACATTATTAAAATTTGGTAATTATCCACTATTAATAGTAATACAAACGATAATACAAGTAAGAAAATATATTGTAAAGCTTCTAATAACAAAGATCCAATATCTAGCATATGTGAAAAGTTATATCAATTAATAAGAAAAAAAAAGACTTGCAACACAATAGATAATTGGACAAAATACTTGAAATGGAACGTCACAAAAGAGAAATTCTAAATTAAATGCTGCCCAACAGTAGTAGTAATCAGGAAAGTGTAATTAAGTATTATTAAACCCCCAAAACACAGAGAAAATGTTAGATTTAGTTAATTGCCAAGAATTTAAGAGAATATGATAGCAATTAAGATGTTCTGGGAAGGGGGCGCCTGGGTGGCTCAGTCGTTAAGCGTCTGCCTTCGGCTCAGGTCATGATCCCAGGGTCCTGGGATCGAGCCCCGCATCGGGCTCCCTGCTCCGTGGGAAGCCTGCTTCTCCCTCTCCCACTCCCCCTGCTTGTGTTCCCTCTCTCGCTGTGTCTCTCTCTGTCAAATAAATAAATAAAAAATCTAAAAAAAAAAAAAAAAAAAAGATCTTTAAAAAAAAAAAAAAAAGATGTTCTGGGAAGTAGACATGGAGACAGGGTTTAACATTCAGGATGTTTTCAAAGAAGGGAAGGAAAATTAGTAAAATAGGAAGTTGGGAAAGTCAAGCTGTGAAGCAAGCCCAGAAGACAGTCTCCATAGAAGCTACAGGGTATTCTGCAGTTAAAATGTCCCATCAGAGTTGTCCTGTTAGGTTGAAATGGCTAGGCTTTTACACCTGCACCTGAATAAGTCATTGGATATGGGCCATCTTGAGGAATGGTGTGACCATGGAGAGAAAGCTCTGTGCAGCTGAGGCAGTCCCGGAAGGAGGTCACAGATGAAGCTTATCCATTGTCAGCTCTGACAGCAACTGAGCCCAGGAGTTCCTCTTTCAAAGAGGATCTGAACAATGTATCTCCATGTTCACGATATATGTGAACTGGAGTTTTTTGTCAGTTGCTACAACCAGTTAGAACAATTTGGAATTATCTAATAAAATCATAGATGTACACATTCTATAATCCAGCTATTCCACTTACAACTATACATGGTTCTCAAACTTAAGCTTATGTCAGAATCAACTAGAAGACTTGTCAAAACACATAGCTTGGCCTCAAGTTCAGTTTCTGAGGCAGAACTAAAAAATATGCACAAGTACCCAGGGTAATGCCATTGCTGGAGGTCCAGGGGCTTCACTTTGAAGACCAGTGCTCTGTAGAAAATTTATACCCCACTCTGCATACACACCTCCACCCTCACCAAAACACACAGAAACACATATACACCTGTACATCTCAGTATTGTTTATAAAAGCTGGAAATGGCACAGAAAGAATGTATAAATTCTAGTATGATCATACAGTGGAATTCTGTACAGTAATAAAAATGAAACAATGACCGCTATATGCAGCACAGATAAATACTAAAATGTTAAATATTCTAAATTATTAAGGAATGCATATGAGGTAAACTATTCTTAAGAAACAAAGATGATTATCACAAATGTCACAATACTGGTTAATTCTGGAGGAATGAAGGGATTTGTGTTAAGGAAGGTGGTCATAGTAAGCTTCTGAAGTGTTACCAATGTTCCTTTTTTTGACCTGTGTGGTAGTACATATATGATCACATTATAATTCTTTAAATTACATATATCTATTTTATATGTTTTTCTTGAGGTATAATTGATATATAAGATTATATTAGCTTCATGTGCACCATGTAATAATTCCATATTTGTATGTATTGCAAAATGATCACAATAAGTCCAGTTAATATCTACTACCATACATAGTTACAGGCTTTTTTCTTGTTATGAGATCTTTTAAGATCTACTCTTTTAGCAATACAATACAGTATTATTAATTATAGTCACCATGCTGTAAATTACATCTCCATGACTTATTTAAACTGGAAGTTAGTACCTTTTGACCCCTTTATCCATTCACCTACCACTTTATATGCTTTTCTATATGGATTATATATCTCATAATAAAATAGAAACAAAATAGATGAACAGCATAGCAAACTTTTATAATGAGACTTATATTGAAAAGATGAACTCCAGTATAAAATTACTGTTATCTCTTATTGCAACTATTTAGAATCTCATTAAGTTTACAATTACTTAAGAAATTGCTTCTCTTCCCTGAAGAGAATGTTAACTCCAGTCAGGTATCTCACTGATTCATGAGTAGCCAACTTGTCCTGCTTTCAAAAGGACTTTGGAATTAGGTAAAACTTTTACAAGACCCCAGACTTTATACTATCACCCATGTAAATTCTCACAGCACACTATTCCCTTAGTAATTCAGCAGTAGATTAGTAGACTGTTATATTCATTAGCTGTTTCAAAATGATTTCAAGTAATTATCATTAAAATCACTATAACAAACTCACTACCCATTCTAATTTAGTAAGGTTAAAAGGTTCTTAAGTTTAAAGAAGTCATTATGTAGGAGCTACCTGCCATTGTTAGCCAGGATGATGGAGAGTGAAGACATTTCACCATTATTGTTATGTGCTGACTCTCCTTCTCCTCCTCTTCTTCTTCCTCTTCCACATCCTCCTCATCCTCCTTCTTCATCTTAGTCTTCATCTTCAATTTCACAGCTTTATCAATTCCTTCAAAGCTGTGGATGTTACTATTATAAGGTATGATCAAATGTGGAGGAAACTATGGGTAAAAAAGATAGCATACAGTGCTTTAGAAGAGACACCCAACAAATTAACATAACCCATGGCAATGAAAAGAGGTCATTTATCTAAAGTAAATGAATGTATATTCACTTATAAGCATTTTGCAATGTTATGGGAGTTAATATTTTCTCCAGCATATCATGAATAAGACACCTCTCACATATATTACAGTAAGTGCAAACAAACCCTAGCACTTGGACTCGTTCTTTAAAAAGATTATCAACAACATGTAAATCATGTTCTGCATTTCTTTGATGGGATAAAATTGTTAGAATGGTAAAGCAAGAGGTATTTATTTACTTATTTCTGACAAGATCACTTGCTTCATGTTGTACTGCTTCCCATAGGAATTGCTGCTGGCTGCCACATTCATTTGGATCTCTTTGCATGACAAAAAAGCTGGGCTCCATTAAAGTATTACTTGCAATGAATTTACATCTTTCCTCAGGGATAAATCTAGCCATTAGATATTATGCAGGAAGACTGACTTTTATAAAAGAATACTGTGTTTTGGGTTCCAATCTGCATTCAAAAATAGCCACGGGTAAAACAGAAATATTTGACAGGGAAGGCGAGATAAATTAACTTTCACATGATCTTGAGAAGCCATTTCCAAACTCTAGTTAAAATGATAGGGAATATCTATGGAATTTAGGAGATAATCTAAAGGCCATCATATTACATTGGTAAGTGTTTGTGTTCTTCACACAAGAAACCTGATGTTCTCATGACAAATAGAAATTAAGAATAGATTTAAGAATCGATCAAAGGTCCTCTGTTCAAGATCATATTTATAGTTTTTTTATAGCTATATATTTCTTTCATTAATTAGAGAAACTTGGGACTTGCTAGCAATGCTTTTGATACAGAAGGCAACTGTGGTATAAGGAAAATTGATGTTGGCACTTTCTAAACATATTTAAAGAATGATATCACCTAACAGCCAGTCATCACATATTAGGAAGAAGCCAGCAGAGTATCATTGGAAAATATCATGATGAATACACATATGATCATATGTGTGTACTTGTAAAAATAAGTTGTATTTCCTTCTAACATTGAGCATATTGTGAATATGTGAACCTAATGTAATATTTTGGGTAGAGGATTTTATAAGTACAGATAATATGTCTTGTCAAGTGTTTAAAGTTAACCATTACTAAAATAAAAAAAATCTAAAGAAAACATGAACTAAAATGATTAATTTTGCAAAAATTTGAAAAGTAAAGAGGATATATGATAAATATAAAATTATATGGCAGAATTAATATCAAATGTCTCAGTGATCACAGTGAATTGAATGGTTAAAAATCTCACATTGGACAAAACTACAAATGACTGAAAGTGAATGAATGAACAAAGATCTATTCTCTTATACATATGTATACATATATACAAATATGTAGTATATATGTACATACATAATTTATAAAAATCCATTTCCTTTAGAAAAATTCATTATGTTGAGTGAGCAATTAAAGCCACTCACATGAATAAGTAAAGAAAAATAAAATCAGCTGCCTTTCATTATCCTAGCTGAGAAACCTTCTTAATTAAATGATATACTTCTAATGAAAGTTGTTATTGAAAAGAGGAAGTAACAGGTAGTAAGGGAGGATTTTTCCCTTTTTATTTGTTTATATGATTTTTAAATTGTAGGATTATTCTTAAAAAATAGGAAAACTAACAATGTCAGACCTTGTAGGTGAGCTGTTGGAGAATGCTAGGATTCTGACACAATTTAAAAAAATAGATTGCAACACAGTACTTTTGGGATTTCCATTTGTTCTTGTGCTTGCAGGGAAGATTATGTGTTTACAAGTAATTAATATGATCATTTCTCTTCCAGAAAGCAGAGATCAATAACGTAAGCAAAAGCAACATTATAAAACACTGTAATAGGTCCTTCTGTTACAGAAATATAAAGCAAATGCACCTATAGTTTTCTTGGCATTAACTCTGAGCAGTTCATTAATCTGAAAATAGATGCTGCAGATTTAAGTTACGGGTTGTGCGTAGTAATGTAAATTCAGTACATCTTTAGCTGTGTTAGAGAAAGTTTTACAGTATTATAGACTCCAAAATATGGGTTTACAGTTGAGGGTGCCTAAAAATTTTGGTTTTAGGGACAGTGATCGTGGGAGAGATGAGCTCTTATTATCCTCACATTTATTGACATGAGATTTTGAGAGGAGAATCATGCTAGAAGGGTCATGTAGAACATACATGCTTTTCACTTCACATTTGAGACAACTAAGTTTTAACTAGACTAGTTCTGTTATAGTCTGCGCTGGGCTGGAATCTTGGAGTCCATCATGTTGTGCTATTTAAGCTTAAATAAGTTAGACTCTGAGAACTACACTGGAACATGGGGGTCAAACACATTCTGTGATAAAACCAGATATTTTCCCTGAAAACAATGAATATCCTTGCTATAAATTATCCTGGGAAAGAAAATGATAGACTGGTGACTGGGTGTTGAAAATTGAAGCCTCAACACTGAGGGTAAGGAATATCTGGAGACTTTAAGCAGCCCCATTATTTATAATCATGAAAAAATAGGTAAGAATCATAATATGACAATTCAGAGAATGTGAGCTGTAACATCAGTAGTTATAATAGAGGTGTACTTGGTCTTCTCTGTTGAACTTCTTGTCCTCTAACCCCTACCCAAATATTCAGAAAGAGGCAGTTCATCCCAATGAATTACACATTTTCAGTGCTTCCTCAAAATTACATTTAGGATATTACATAATTTGGAATAAAATATTTGAACTAATGGCCCAATAGAAATTAGCATAGTTAAGGGAAAGTATCATGGAGGTGACATGTAATTTTCAGTTTAAAGAAGGCATATTTTAGGACTCTCAGTCTTGTTGATGTTATATCCAAGCTCACAAACAATTTAAGTCTTTTAACCTTCTTGACTGACTTGCAGACTATATTCTCTTAATTTTAAATCTCCCAATCAGCTTTGACTTGTCCAGAATGGAAAATCAATTCTGTTATGAATTTTGATAAATATTGTGAGGAGTAGTACAACAAAATTAATAGAATTATATTTCTATGTAGTGGTCACTTACCTAATACTTGATCAATTTTATGATGCTCTACTACCAGTTTCTATTCTCCATTTTCCTGAGAATATTTGTAAGATGGAAATAAATCTTGTGGAGAAAAAGAGCAGGAAATGTACACCCCAACAGCAAAATGCATCTATCTAGTCAACATTTCATTTAGGTTATTTGAAGCTGAAATCTTGCTTCTGGAATTCAGACATCTAGTAGTAATTATGGAGAGGCAGAGACATTGCTCACTCAGTTCATACTAGTTAATATTGCTACACATATCTAGATAACTGATTGCTTTAAAATGCTATTAAGAGAATGAATTGAAGCTGAAAACATAGGAAAGTCAAGGTCTGACGGTTTCTAAAGATAAATTATTTATTCTTGAAAACAGTGATCTCTCATTCAGGTTAGTGCTAAGAGATGTCTACTAGGTTTCAGAAAATTCAACAGAAGAAATACTTTATACATTTTACATTTCTCTATTTAAAATCTTTCTGAATCTTAATTTAGAGTGTGTTTTTTCATGATGTATTTAAATTTTTCCTTTCAAGCAGATTCTTGCTAGCATATAGAAATATAATTGATTTGTATATATTTACCTTGATCCAGAAACCTTGTAAAATTTATTTATTAATTCTAGTACTTTGTAGGTAGATACTGAAATCTGGGTGGCTCCGTCGGTTAAGCGTCTGCCTTCAGCTCAGGTCATGATCCCAGGGTCCAGGGATCGAGTCCTGCATCGAGCTCCCTGCTCAGTGGAGAGCCTGCTTCTCCCTCTCCCTCTGCATGCTGTTCTGCCTACTTGTGCTCTCCTCTATCTCTCTGTCAAATAAATAAAATCTTTAAAAAAAAAATCTCCCTAACTTGTTTTTATTAAATGATTTTCTCTCATAAGTATTATTTAAATTTTATTTTCCAAGTTATTTTTTCTTGGCCTATGGAAATATGATTGATTATTTTATGCTGACTCTTTATCTAGAAAATGTTTTAAATATACTTAATAACACTAAAGATAATTATCAAATAGTGAGAATTAAGTAATTAATTATATTTCTTTCTTTCCTTATTTATTCATTTATTTTCCTTATTGTACTGGCTAAGAACTCCATTAAAGTGGTCAATATATTCAGTCTCTAGAGGTGATATTAGTCATCCTTGTTTTATTTTGGCACTCAGATGGAAAGCTGTAAACATTCCATCATTAATTACCATGTTTAATATAGGTTTTTATGGATATCTTTATCAAAGTAAGGACATTTCCTTTTTTAAGTTTGATAAGTTTTAGTCATGAATGGACATTGAATTTGATCTTGTATTTTTGTATCTAGTCACAAGATTATTTCCTTTTATATCAGTGTTCACTCAAAATCATAAATGAGATTGCCTTTTAAGTTCCTTCTGTTTAATTATTTATAAAGCTTATTATAAAGCTTATTCTCCAAAGGACATATTAGAAAATGTTTCCTTTTTTTATTTTCTAACATAATTTGTAAGAGTGAAAATACTACTTTTTAAACATTTCTATTTAAAACTACTTTCCTTTTAAGTCTTTCTTTTTCTTAATTGTTCCACTAGTGACTCTGTCTGAAATGAAAAAAAAAAAAAATTAACCAAGTGAGAAATAATCTCACAGATAAAAATCATTCCAGAATTATTAAGGATAAAATCTGGATTAGGAGACTTGGCTTTACATCTACATTTAAGGGACTTGCTGAGAATGTTTTCTGCCTTCAAACCCTGTCCAAAATTAGATATCCTTATTTACTTAGTCTTAGCATTGCTCATGTGATAATGCTGTAGAACTAATAACCCCACAGTCTTGGTGGCTGAGTTAACAGAGGATTTATTTCTCCTTTTCATAGTCTATGGGTTAGCTGGAGTGGCTCTGCTTTGGACAGCAAGTCAGATACAGCTCTGTTTCACTTGTCTCTCATTCTAGAATTTATGGCTACCCAGAGCATACTCTTCTCACTGTGGAAGTCAGAAGTGTAGGAGGGGCAAATAGAATCACAGGATCCCTCTTCAAACCTGTCACATCTCTCAGGGTCCCATTGTTCAAAGCAAGTATGTAGCTAAACACGGTATCAATGTCAGGAGGATTAGTAGTAAAGATCTAGAGGGAAAGAACAAATATGAATAAATTTTTCAAAATACCACATCTGGAAACCATAGGCCAGCATCTATGGAGCTGACTCCTAACAGAGAACAGAGCAGGATGTGGGCACTAAGCAAGCAGCCAGAGCTGAGCAAGATCTCACATAAGAGGCTGAGGACTCATGCCTATGTTTATTTCCCAGACCTGCCAGTCAGACAGCTAAGCTTTCTCCTCTAGGCAGGAGTTAGTAAGGGAGCAAAGGGAGACATGGAGTTTTATAGGAAAGGAAAGCTCTCTACATGGAAACATAGAGAATAGGAATGATCAAGACAGCTTTTATGTTCTCTCAGTTTGTCTGAAGTTTACCACAGATTTCTTCCTGACTATAGGCCCCTGGCCTCTCTTCTATCAAACCATTTACTTTGGAAACTTGTAATTGCAAATTATTTTTCTTCCCCCTTGCAGTATAAATCTTCTCCTAGCCTCATGCCAGTTTTACAGTCTGAGAATGCCCTTCCTTAAGGGTCCAAAGGGCATTCCTTTGAAATGTGATCATCCAGAGAGTGCCCCTATCTCCCAGACTCTGGGAAAGTAAGAGCTTAACTTCAGCGGATGACAATTAGCAGACCAGTGACCTTAGCACAATGACCAGCCTCCCACTTTCCACCTAACATCCTCCAGTACTTTCCTATGAACTCACCCTAGCTCTTAAACACTCTCCCGCCTTTTGTTTTCCGGGGAGTTGAGTTAAACCTCTACCTCCTATTTCAAGAGTCTTGAATAAAGTCTTCCTTGCTTGTTTACTCTTTCCTGTGCAATTTTTCTTTCCCAGTGACTAAGACCAAGGGTTCTTCTAATATGAAGTCAGCAAACCTTAGCCAACTCTTCTGAGCAGTATGTGTGTACGTGTGTGTGTGGCTGTCCTTTTTCTCTGTTGTTGTTGTTTTTAATAAGCTTATTATTTTGTAATTTAAAATCTATAGAAAAGTTGCAAAGATGGTAGAGAAGTTCCCCATTTACCTCCATCTAGTTCCCCCTAATGCTATCATCTTATCACCATGGTATATTCATCAAAATTAAGAAATTACCATTTAGTACAATATTAATTCAACTTTATTCTTTATTCACTTTTATTATTCAACTTTACTCTTGAATTAATACTATTAATTCACTTTACTCTTTTCACTTTTTCTACAAATGTCCTTTTTCTTTTCCTGGATCCAATTGCATTTAGTAGTTTCCTTAGTCTCCTCTGGACTGTGACTGTTTCAGTCTTCCCTCACTTTTAATGAGCCTGACAGTTTTGAAGAGTGTGGGTTAGGTATTTTATAGAATGTTCCTCAATTTTGGTTTGTCTGATGTTTTCCTCATGATTATACTAGGGTTCTTTTTTAAAGAATATTATGTAACTGAAATGCCCTTTCCATCATAGCATATCAGAGGATACATGGTATCAATGTGACTTATTGCTACTGATACTAACCTTGATCATTCAGTTAAGGTAGTGTCTGTTAAGCTTCTCCACTATAAAGTTATTTTTCTCCTTTTCATATTCTTTCTGGGAAGTGAGTAACTAAAACCAAATCATACTTGGGGAGGAGGTAATATCTACATATATTATTTGATTCTCCTGTAAGAAAGAACTGTCTCTTTTATTTGATTTATTTATTTATCCAATCATTTCTTTAAATCATTATGGACTCATGACTATTTCTCCCTGATTACTTATATTATAGAACAGAGTTTATTTTTTTTAAGATTTTATTTATTTATTTATTTGTCAAAGAGAGAGAGAGAGCACAAGCAGGAGAAGAGCAGGCAGAAGGAAAAGCAGGCTCTCCACCGAGGAGCCCTAAGTGGGACTCGATCCCAGGACCCAGGGATCATGAGCTGAGCCGAAGGCAGACACTTAACTGGCTGAGACAGCCAGGCATCCCAAAAACAGAGTTTAAAAACCAAGATTCGGGTAGTTAAAATGTATACTTTTTAATTGAAAATGCTGTGATTGTTTCTGTGATCGTAATAACCTAATTGTTCAAATACAGATTAAAGACCCCCATGTTTCGATCTTCTACTTTAGTAGATCAGGAGTCGATTCTCCATATTTTCATTTATAATTTTATTTTTCTGTTTAAGGATCTCAGGAATTAAAAACACACAAGCCGCTCAGGTATTCATCTTTCTCTGATTATGGCTTACTTTCATGACTAGTCCAGACAAAGCCCCCTTTTAAGTTACATTTCCCCCTTCCCTCCCATTCCATTTTCAATTTTCAATGTCCTTAATCCCCCATAGATACCTACTTTAGGATATTCAATATACTTTTTTCTTTATGTATCTTTAGTTGCTGGTGAATCCTGAAATAGGATATGTGTAGGTAGTATTTTTATTTAAATTATAGTGTCCTATGCATATATTTTATTATTATGCTAATTTGAATTATTATAGATGAGGCATATTTGTCTATATTAGTAAGTATTATTTTCTCCTCTTCGAATTTCATGTTCCTAATATTCGTCGCTTTTTTCCGTGTGTTTTCTTTCTTGCTTTTTGTCTTCATTCCCTGTGCATTCTCACTGGAGTGAGAACTTCACAGTATTTCAAATGTTAACCCCTTGTTTATTTTATACTTTGCAATATTTTTCTAGTTAGCCATTAGAAATTTGGTCTAGTATCCTTTTGTGAATTGAATCTTTAGTATGAATGTATGCATCTCTCAATTTTTATATTTTAAATATTATCTTCTTTCTCCTTTATGATGTTATTATCCAAAAAGATAGTATATAACTTCATATACTCAAATTGCTTAATATTTAAACAACTGTTCAATTGTTTTAATTTTTTCTTGCACAACTTTAATTTCATGGTAATTTATAAGTTTTTTGTTGTTGCTACTTATAATTTTTAGATTTCTACTTAAATTTTCTAACTGGTTATTGCTGATAAATATGAAATCTATGAATTTTTGTAAATTGACCCTTGCTAAAATCTCCTCTATTATTTCAAACATTTTTGTTTATTGATTTTAGTATGTTATTTGTAAATGATGACACTGTGCTGTATTCCCTTACACTCTTTACATATCCTATTCCATTTCTCATTTTACTATATTGATTAGGATATCTGTAACTGTTGTGAACAATAGCAGGAAAGAAGGGCTTCTTTGTCTTGTGTTTGTCTTTAGAAGGATTGCTTAAAATTTCTCCATTAAGTATGTTTCTTACTGGATATTTTTAGATATGACTTTTATCTTAAGGATGTTTTCTTATAGTTCTTACTTAGTTCTTACTTGTGAAAAAGATTTGTTTAAATAAGTATTTTAACTAATATTATCCAGCATCTATCAAAATAATCTGATAATTTTTTCTTTAGGTTATCAAGGTGAAGAAACATTTTAAAATATTGTAGGATTAAGTTTGTTAAGGTTTATTAATTGTGTTATTTATATAGTCTACATATTTTAATAATGTTATCTGAATGTTCTATCACTTCCACATACAACTGCATTAAAAGTTGTGACTTGAAGTGTTTATTCTTATATTTTTCTTTGAACTGGTGTCACCTACTGGTATAGATTTTTTTCACATTTATTATCTTTCTTTAACAGTGTTGGTAATCCTTAGACATCTTGTCATGTTTCCCCATAAATGTATATTTCCTGAGACTTTCAGTGATTTTTGGCTAAGAATGTATACCTAAATGTAGGAATAAGTCGAGGTTGAGAAGAGAGGATTCACAGAGACCAGAAATAATAGTACCCAAAATAATTTTTAATGCCCTTTCTTCACAGCTTCCCAAGAATCTGGTGTTAATCCAACTGCTTTTGCAATATATATTAATAACATGGGGGAGGCAAAATGTCACTAGACAATTTTTTTAAAGATTTATTTATTTTGAGAGAGAGAGAGAGCATGGCTGGGGGGAAGAGAGAGAGAATCTTCAAGCAGACTCCCTGCTGAGCTCAGAGTGGACTTGGGGCTCAATCTCATGACCCTGAGATCATGACCTGAGTTGAAACCAAGAGTAGGAGGCTTAGCCAACTGTGCCATCCAGGTGCCCCAAGACAATTTATAAATTCTTCTCCAATCTGTGCCTCATCTATATTTACTGACACTGCATTAAGCTGTAATTTCCCTCACAAAATGGACTCTCCTAGGACTTCTCATAGTGTTTTGTTTTTAGTCATGCATCCAGTCAAGATCCCTCTCCCCTTTGTGACAATCCTAGGGTTGAGTTTCAGAGTAATGAGACTAATACCCACACTAGTTTCTCATCTTGTCAGGAATCAGTAAACCAAGTCTGTAGAATTTTAATCATACCTCCAGATAATTTTTATTTGAAAACCATTGTTTTAAAGTGGTTCTCAAAAAACCCAAGATTATGTCTGGTCCTGAAACAAGACCTGAAAGTAAATAAAATTAAGGCACTGAGGAACAACTGGTACACAAGGTTATTTACTATTAATTGAAATGCAGTGCATATGAAATAGCTTGTTAAAAATCAGTTTCCAAAGCCCACTCAGATCCATTAAATTAGAAACTTTTGGAGTAAGGTTGATAAGTTTAATTTTAACATTATCACTAATGATTCTTGTTCAGAGTAAAGTTTAAGAACTACAGTCTGGGATCTAAGTGTTGAAATAATTTGATATTTATATGAAAATTAATTGTTAATTTGATTTATATTCTGATCTTATAGAAAGTCACTTCACTTCTAAATGAGTGGGATTTGACAGGGAAAACTTTTAAAACAGCAGCATAAGAGCTATTAAAATATGTATGAAAGACTTGATTGATATCCTATATGCCTACAGCACTATATTTTAAAATAAAAAATATTTTTATCATTTATATTTTATAAAGTATAGTCTTATAATAATTGGAAGATAGAGGAAATAAACCAAAAATATATAAATTGGAAATATAAGTTTAGTGACATACACAGATATAGATCTAATACCTCTCAGTTAATTTACAGTCTATGATCACAGAAATATTACCAATGTTAATATGCACTTGTTTTAGAGCTGTGAAAGCTGTTATTCATACTATTTGGCAAATAAAATGGCCCATGATTTTGCTTCAGGCAAATCTGCATTCATTATGGTTGTGTGTTTTTAGTCTCCCATCTAAATAGTATAGACTTTACTAGCAATTTCAAGGGGAAAGAAAAACTCAGAGTTTTCCATTTCCACATGTGTAGGATGTGAATGGTGATGTCACTACCAACCTCATAAGGTTATTCTGTGAATCAAATTAGTTAACAGATGTAAATATCTGAGGATATTTGTCTTGAGATACAGAAAACTGGGCATCGTAGATAATACCTAGCTGCACCTCTCTATTCTATTTTGTGATCCTTTGTTTTTCTTAGTTCTAGTAGATACTGAACTTGCTTACATTCAAACTACAGACTTTTTTTTCCCTGTGTTATGTCGCTTCTAATGTCTTTGCTTCATTTTTATGAATTCTTGTGCTTTTTAGGTGAACCTCCTCTTCTGTGCCTGCATAATTTGGGGGCTGGCCAAGGACTTGAGCAAATATTTAGTCATATTTTGGGGGCTTTTTCTCTTTGTGACTCTATATTCTTAAGACTTCCAAATTTCCAGCTGTTCTGCTAATTTATTGTTATCTTCTAAGATGTCAATCTGTGAGGAGTCACCATTTTGTTCTTCCAATTGTGTAAGCTTGGGAAATGCACTCTGTTAAAAGCAAGACAAAAACAAAACAAAAAAACCCTCACAGGTTTTAGCATAACTCTCTTTCTCATCTATAAAGATTTAAGAGGTGGTACCTATGTTTGTCACTGGGCCCCTTGGGCTCTCCCTTGTGTCTGCATAATATAGTTGCATTCCTGGAATCAGGCAGATTTTATATTCAGGTTTTTGGTCTCATTCCAGTATTTCTCTCACAACATCAGTAAACCTGCAGCTTGTGCTATTATTTATCCTCATAACCAGAAAGCCACAGACTCACAATTCTTACCCTTCTAGTTGAAATTTTCCCAAAGTAAACTCTCCTTGAGTTTCTGTTTATGCTTGGATGTTTTCTAGTACCTTTAAATAATGAGTTTTTGAAAATAATTGATATAGTTTTTTATAACTGTCATTTGTGAGAAGGTTCATGTAGCCACTTCGCTCCAAATCCGTTTCTGCCCACACTTGATATTTTCATTTTCTGAACATTTCGTGGTTTTATAGTCAGCATATTCACCAATTTAACTTTAATAGAGTTTATTATTTCATGTACATCAGTTTTGTCACATGGTGGATTGCCCAAAATCAAAGCTTATAACATGTCTCCTTAAATTTATAGCACTAAGGAAAGGGTTTGGCTTATAATAGACTTTAAAAAAACATGTTTACTGAATGATTAATTGAAGAGAGATATTTTTATTGCATTTACTTTGGGTTTTTCATTTTATGACATTGTCATAGATTTTATATTTAGTTCTGTTTTTGTGTTTTATTGTTTTATGTTACACTCTGTGATGTCAGATTCTGTAGAAAAGACCATAATGTGGTTCTCACTGTTTCGAATCACATTTCATCCTAAGAAACCTCCATTACTCCATGAGATGCTCACTTTCATTTATAGCAACTCACAGAGTTTGAAAGCAATTAATGTCAATTTAATTAGACTCTAGAACATTCCCTAAGCAATTATTCACAGATTACAATGAAAAACCACACTGAGTGAGACTTCTAACTAAGGGAAGAAGACAAAAACAAGATAGCAAATAACAGAACTATGACACAAATGAAGTAAGAGCTAGATGTAGTAAGGACATCAAAAAATTCCAAAATCAGGAAAGCAACTAAAAATCTAGAGAATGGAGATAATGTAAAGATAGAAAGGGAAAAAAAAAGTCTTTAAAATTGTCAAGCTTTGGGAATGGTGCTTTACAAAATACCTACAAAGTGTTTGGCATTGATTTATCACAAAAATGTGTTTATATCCTCTCATGTTAATTACAGTGATGGTGTTAGTAGAATTCTAAGAAACAAAAGATGGAAAGCCAAAGCAAACTCTACCACAAAGAGTAGAGTTAGAGAAATTGAGGAAATAGAGGGAAATATAGGAAAAGGAATGGATATATGGTGGCCACAGTAAGAAGAGTATCATGCTAACACACCACGTTGGTATTTGAAGTTTCAGATGTTCTCACCCTGCTGAGAATCTATCTTCAAGGGTAAGACTGGGCCAGTGGTCTATAAGTGATGAAAACAGATGAAAATGTTAGAACATTTTCACTGTTAGTCATGGTGGGATTAAGAAGTAAAGAGTAATCCAAAAATTGGCCAGCAATGGGGCTAATAATTCATTCACTAAATATTTTATACAAATCACACTGTGTTCTTAGCTAGTTCTGGTAATGAACGTGACAGGGAAGATTTAGTAAAATTATTCTCTAGCCTCTTTTTTTGTGTTAACCCAATTTGTATGACTGCATTCTAGCACTGAATCCCATTCTATACTCTGTCTCTTTATCCAAATGCCTTCTACATGCCTTCCTTCCTCTAGGTTTAGGTTGTACAATGAAATCTCAGCTTTCATTAAGTCTAACTCTAATAGTTTATTTCAACAGTTTGCCTGAACCATACCTGTGTCATACATAGCCTTTAAAAATTGTACCTTCTATGACCTGTGTTAGTTCTTCAAACCTTCTATTCTACTCAGCCACATTTATGGCATTTCAGTATTGTCCTGACAATGGTTTGTCAGTTACTGAAATGTTCAGTCTATGTTTAGAGTTTTCTTTCAAGTTTTGTGTTTTGGGCTTATGTGTATATTTTAAAATAAGAATAACCAGACATTTTCTCCAGCCATAAAACATGGCTTGGCTCTTACTTTATTGGGTTGGCTCTGGGAAGTCAGCAACACTTCATTTCCTTTCCACAGGAAAACATTGGGTGCATAATTAAGGGGAAGAGAGACAGATGAAAAACGTCTAGGTTTAAAAGTCTTGATAATAAACATAATTTTAGTTGGTTTAACTTAATGTATTACTTTCCTGCTATAACAAAGTACCACAAACTGGGTAGCTTTAAAAAACAAAAAACAAAACAAAACAAAAAACAGAAATCTGTCGTCTTACAGTTCTGGAGGCTAGAAGTCTAAAAACAAGTTGTCAGCAGAGTCATGCTCTATGGAAAGCTCTAGGAAAAACTTTAGCCCACACCTTTCTCTTAGCTTCTAGTATTACTGGCAATACATGACATTTCTTGGCACATTGTTACTTTAGTCTCTGCTTCCCTCATCTCAGCTTTCCCTATCTCTCTGTGTCTTCAAAAGACCATATTCTTACCAGTCATATTGGACTAGAACCCCAGTGTACTTCAGTATCACCTCATCTTAACTAATCATATCTACAACAACCCTATTTTTACATAAGGTCATATTCTGACATACTGGGGATTAGGACTTTCCCGTATCCTTTTGTGGGGCAAAATCAATCTGACCTATAATACTTATGTATTGACAAACAAGTAGAATCATACAGGATAATTATTTTCCCCTCAAACTATTAAAGAAGGAGTATGAGAGTCTAAATGATGGGCAGGTAGATGACAAATAAAATTGCTTGTGTACCTAATATCATAGAAAGAAAAATCTGAAATCTATACGAGACATAGCTAGTTGTTGGGTCATTATGTGAGTGTTCCTAAAAATCAGTAGGAGTTAATGCTAATGTTAATGAGGATTATTTTAAGACAGGGCTTCTTGGGCAGTTTTCATTCAAAAAATATTTTATACAAATTAATCATTCTTTTTGGCTGCGTATTTTAAGAAATTTGACCATTCCTCAATAAGAAATCAAACCAGAGACTTAAAGCCCTAATTATAAATAACAGTACAAGCCAAAACTTCAGTGTTGACTCAATTCAAGCTCTCATCTACTTTCCCTCAGGAATTAGAATTTAAATGAATCTGTCACACAGGCAAATGATATGTTTTAAAATAGCTTTCATAAATAAATCAATTGCTTTTCTTAGATGTGGAATTTTTTGGTTTGTCTTTATATCTCTGAATAGTTTTTTTTATATGTTTGTGGTATAGGGGACTGTATCATAGAAAAGCTCCTTGTTTTCTGTTTTTTAAAGTAACACTAGGGATCTTGTTACTCTCCTGGTGTTGTCCAACAACACAGTTCTTGGAGGAACACTTAGGGTTAACTTCCATTCTCCAGTTTCCTCTACAATGTCTGATAACAGAAGTTTTTATTTATTTATTAAATAAATAAATTTTATCACTGCAGCAGATATTTTGGGGGAAGGAGGGTGTTTGGTCAACTGTTGTGCTTGTTTGCTTCAATTTATTCCACCTAATGAGACATCTTAGGGCAACAGTCACGTTGACAGTAAAAGTAATAGCTTTACAAAAGCAGTAACCTGTAGCCACATATTGCTGTTCTGAAAAATGGAAGCATTCGTTTAGGGCACATCTTTTTATTGAGCGACCACCATCTATGATGGAAGATGCAGGTGAGAAAAGAACATTTCTAATCGAAGAACACTCAGATAAGGAGGGTCAATTAATCTTTGTCTTTTGAAACTGAGGATAGGAATTAACTTCTGTAAACTAGGGTGATGGCAAAGTTCAAATAAAACTTACATTATTAAAGTTCTCTGCGACTCTCCTTTTTCAGCCTGTGAAAATTACTTTGCACTTGTGTCAGCTCATGACTTAATACAGTTGCTAGGGCCTGGTTGGTTACCAATGCTAACAAATGTTGAAAACCATAAATTATCTTGGCAATGGCTATTATCTAAACCTGAATGACTGGATGCATTTAGATGAGCTCATCTTAGCTTGTTGTTATCTTTTGGGAGTTTCACCTTAATGCTACTGAGTGGGAAAGCTAAGTGTAAAGGGAAACTCAAGTAAATCCTGCCCCGACTGCTTGCAGGCTTTGAATGTGTAAAAGGATTAAAAAATAGCAGGGCACATTACCAGCTCCATAGCTTGATCTAAATATATCTTATGTTTATGTCAGAACTGACCTTTGGGAACTGCTGATTCTTCAAAGACTGAAGAATTCTTAAAATCCACACCTGCCAGAACTATCTAATGGATTCCTTTTCCCATTTCACTGTTTCCATGCTGATATAACCTAATAGATACCTAGTACGTTTCCTATATAGATACTAACTATAATTTTAATGATTATGATGATTATTTTAAGCACCGTCAATATGTAGCTCACATAAATAGCTACCTGAGTTAGGAATATGGGGGAAAAATGTATCCTGAAATATGTATGTCTTGGATCCTAATAATGGAACTATTTCCCACCCAATGGACACTATATTTAACACCAGTAAAAAAAAAAAAAAAGAAAGAAAGAAAGAAAAGAAAAAACAAACCATGAGGACTACTTTGTGTGATTAAGGAAAGGTAAACTGATTGCATCAAATAGGAAGTTTCACAATAGAAAGAGCTCAGCAGAGATTTTCAATGCTTTTAAACAAAAATGCAGCCTCAAATAAATGTGTAATAGACTGTCTAAATACAGTTTTCTATAATTTACAGTTGTTATAAATAGAACCTACTTCAGTGGGATCATCCTTATAATTACATAGTATTTTTCTGACATATACTGGTGGAATGTTTAGATTCATATGTAATAAATAAGGTTATTAGGAAATCAATACTATTGGCTCATTTACCTTTAAGTTTTTGATCGATCTTATATTTACACAAAATTACCACTTCAAGAAAAGGATACTTCACGTTAATATTTCAAGTTCTGCCTAATTTTGTCTTACTTGTAAATTTAAATAATGTTCAGGAAAACAGAAGAGACAGTTCCAAATATGTAATCAACCCTGGTCAATATGGTACCATTCACTAGTCAATTTAGCTGCTTTCTTTGTTGTTTTTGTTTTGTTTTGTTTTGGTTTGGTTTGGTTAACAATTGTTAACTAAATTGTTGACAACTGGTTAACAATTGTCCATTTCCAGGAGCATGTTCTAAATAGCTCATACAGTTACTGATTTTAACTGTTTTGTTTTTTTTTTAAAAAAAAAGTGTTTTGAGCAGTAAGCTTATTTTCAATCATCTTTCAGACATAGTTACTAAAACCCTTAATGAGAAGTAATACGTAAAGATGAAATAATGTTTCTTAGCTGACTAAAATATTTAAGAGGGCTTACCACTTAGTCTTCCTTATTAAAAATAATGTAAACTCTTCCATGATAAACTGTCTCACAGAGTAAAACTGAGGTCCACATGTTTTCTGTTTTGTTTACGTTTCTTCTTTGCATCCTTAACAGACACCTGTGTGAGGGGAAGAACTCTTGACAGCGCACTTGGCATGAATGTTTCTTGGGAACATTGGTCACAAGCTGATTAAGGATACTTTTCAAAACAAAATCTTGCTATGCATATGTTCTCTCTTTGGCAGGAAACCATTTCTAGTATATTTTCTCCTAAGTGTCAAAGGGCTAATAGAATTCTGTGAAATTATATGCCGCTCTGTTTGTGCCTAACTCTAGCCTTAATTCACAGAAAGACTTTTCTTGAGAAAGAAAACAACCTTATTTTATATCACAACCCTGAAAATTTCTTATTGTTCACAGTCAAAGAACACAATTAAAGTGCTTTTGCTGAGATCAACAAGCTGCTGGAAATCTTAACATAATTTAGTCATCATTTTCTGTATTGAAAAATAATTGGTAGATTGTACTACTTTTCATGTGACTGAAAATATTAATGATTGACATGGTACATTTTTTTTAAAATATTTTATTTATTTATTTATTTGAGAGAGAGAGAGTGCGAGCACGGGGAGGAGGAGAGGGGGAGGGATAAGGAGGGGAAAAAATATCAAGTATGCTCCCCAACATGGGGCTCTATCTCAGGACCCTGAGATCATGACCTGAGCTGAAACCAAGAGTTGGATGCTTAACTGACTGAATCACCCAGGCACCCAAAATACAGGCAATTTTTTTAAAGTAGGCTCCATACCCAGCATGGAGTCCAGCATGGGGCTTAAACTCATGACCCTGAAATCAAAATCTGAGATCAAGAGTGAGATGCTTGACTGACTGAGCCACCCAGGCACCCCAACTTGTGGTACATTTTTAGTTGACTTGGATCAGGACTTCCAGGTCCCCTTCCAGCAAGTGTGGTGGCTTGCCAGCATTTGGTATCTCCTTAGCTAAGAATGTAGAAACCAGCAGTGTTAAAATCAGTCAAAATACATGTAGGGCAACTATAGCTATTAGAAAGATAACTCCAAGGAAGGACAACTTGGCTGAGTTTTTCATTCAAATATGGTTAAAGAAGTAATTTTAGTTTGTTATTTTTCTTATCATTCTGAAAAGTGAATGACAATTTAATTTTACAGATAAAATTATAGCATATTAACAGTCATAAGTTTATTTTCTGTTCTTAATTTGAGACTATCTCATCTTACTTGGCAGTGCATATTATTCCCAAAAGGATGTTGTCTAGTGGCTTATAGAGTTGTAAATAATCCACTTCTTCCCTGGAGAGAGTGTTACACACTCATCACCATTAAGAAGTCATCATCATTAAGAAGTTTTTTGCTGACATTGGCCTAAATACTTGTTTTCATTCTGCTACTCAGAGTTCTAATACCTTAAATAATGTCATTTTATACTTGATGTTTATACCTTTCAATACTAGTATTCCATTCACTTAATTCTGACTATAACTTGCTTTCTAGCATCTATACAGATTTTGTCTCTCCTGTGCTAGAAATAAATACTAATGAAGATGCACTTGCTATTAAAGAGCATAGAGAATCCCTTGAGCAGCTGAATAAAGGTCTAAGCTTTATTCCATCTGCTAATTGACTGAGTGAGAGCTACTAGGCTAAAATGAAAGTCAGGGCAGATGAGTAAATTAAGAATGAAATGGAACGTAAGATTTAAACAACTGATACAATGGAATGGGAAAGAAGGGACTTGGAGAGAAGAAATTGATTAAGTTGTTTCAGTCACTGTTTTTTGTAAACCTGTCTGATTTTCCTTCCACATAAATAAGAACATATGTCTTTTTTATAGTTAGTCTTGCTCAAAATAAAATATTTTAAATACATCAAAAATAACTGCACCCCTGATATGTGATTTTTTTGGCACCAGTTGGTCTTCCAAAAGACCAATTTGGAACTGATAAATTCCCATTCATTAGACGAGAATGTTCTGACATTTTCAGAAAGACATAATTTAAGTAGAAGACAGATTGAATTGAAAAACTCATGTTGCTAACTCTAAAGTAAACATGGATTCTGGTTTGCCTAGGACAGTTCTGATTTATACTTTGGAAAAAGGAAAACAAAATCCCAGAGATATACAGGCATACCTCAGTGATATTGCTTGTTTTGTTCCATGGCAGTAAAGTGAGTATCACAAGAGAGTCAAATGGGTTTTTTTGGTTACATTCCAGTGCATATAAAAGTTATGTTTACATTATACTGTAGTCTGTTAACTGTGCAATAGCATTACATCTTAAAAATAATGTATATACCTTAATTTAAAAAATACACTATTGCTGAAAAGTGCTAATCATTATTGAGCTTTCCACGAGGCATAACCTTTTTGCTTGGTGCACGGTCTTGCCTTGATGTTGATGGCTGCTGACTTAACAGGGTGGTGATAGCAGAAGATTGAGGTGGCTGTGATAATTTCTTAAAATAAGACAACAGTGAAGTTTGCTTCATTGGTTGACTCTTCCTTTCATGAACAATTTCTCTGAAGCACACAATATTGTTTGATAGCATTCTACCCACAGTAGAACTTCTTTCAAAATTGGAGTAATCCTCTAACCCTGCCACTGCTTTATCAACTAAGTCTTTGTAAATGCTTTGTTGTCTAAATCCAATTCCTTTGTTGTCATTTCAACAATCCTCACAGCTACTTCCCAAGGAGTAGATTCCATCTCAGAAAACCACATCTTTGCTCATCCATTAAAGTTTTATCGTGAGATTGCAACAATTCAGTCACATCTTTAGGCTCCACTTCTAATTCAGATTCTCTTGCTATTTCCACCATATCTGCAGTTACTTCTTCCACTGGAGCCTTAAATCCCTCAAACTCATCCATGAGGTTTGTAATTAACTTCTTCCAAAAGCCTGTTAATGTTGGTATTTTGACCTCTCCTCGCCAATCATGAATGTGCTTAGTTTATATCTAGAATGGTGAATACTTTCCAGAAAATTTTCAATTTACTTTGTCCATATCCATAAGAAGAATCACTATCTATGGCAGCTATATCCTTATGAATTGTATTTCTTAAATAGTAAGACTTGAAAATCAAAATGACTCCTTGATCCATGGGCTACAGAATCAATGTTGTGTTAGCAGGCATGAAAACGTTAATCTCATATATCTCCATTAGAGCTCTCGGGTGACCAGGTACATTATCAATGAGCCATTTCGAAAAGAATCTTTTTTTTTTTTTTTTTTTCTGAATAAGTAGTTCTCAACAGTGAGCTAAAAATATCCAGTAAACCATGTTCTAAGCTTTCTTATTCCATTTATAGAGCATAGGCAGAGTATATTTGCATAATTCTTAAGGGTGCCCTAGAATTTTTGGAATGGTAAATGAGTATTAGCTCAACTTAAAGTCACCAGCTACATTAGCCCCTACCAAGAGAGTCAGACTCTCCTTTGAAGCTTTGAAACCAGGCTTGACTTCTCCCTAGCTATGAAAGCCCTAGATGACATCTACTTCCAAAGAAGGCTGTTTTGTCTACATTGAACAATCTGTTGTTTAAGTGTAGCCACCTTCATTAACCATCTTAGCTAGATCTTCTGGATAATTTGGTGAAGTTACTACAGCACTTGCTGCTTCACCTTACACTTTTATGTTATGGAGATGGCTTCTTTCCTTAAACCTCATAAAACAACCTCTGCTAGCTTCAGACATTTCTTCTGCAGCTTTCTTATCTTTTTTAGCCTTCACCGAAGTGAAGAGTTAGGGCTTTGCCCAGGATTAAGCTTTCGCTTAAAGGGATGTTGTAGTTGGTTTGCTCTTCTATCCAGACCACTCAAACTTTCTCCACATCAGCAATAAGGTTGTTTTGCTTTCTTATCATTCGTATCTTCACTGGAATAACATTCTTAATTTCTTTCAAGACTTTTCCTTTGTATTCACAGTTTGGCTGTTTGGTGCAAGAGGCCTAGCTTACAGCCTAACTCAGCTTTTGACATGCCTTCCTCACTAAGCTTAATTATTTCTAGCTGTTGATTGAAAGTGAGATATATGCAACTCTTCTTTCACTTGAACACTTAGAGGCATTGTAGGATTATTAATTGGCCAAATTTCAATATACTTGTGTCTCAGGGAATAAGGAAGTGGAGCACACACCAAATAGGGAATAAAGAAGTGGAGCACACACCAAACACACCCATTTACTAAGTTCACTGTCTTATATGGAGATGGTTCATAGCACCCAAAAAGCATTACAATTGTAACATCAAAGATCACTGATCATAAATCACCATAACAAATATAATAATAGTGAAAAAGTTTTAAATATTGCCATAATTACTAAAATGTGATACAGAGACATGAAGTGAGAAAATACTGTTGGAAAAATGGTGCCAATAGATTTTATTGAGTCAGGGGTTACCACAAACTTTCAATATGTAAAAAGCACAGTATCTGTGAAACACAAAAAAGTGAGGCACAGTAAAATGAGAAATGCTTGTAGTGAGAATTAATCTGAGTTCATTACCAAACAAGTCAGGAAAACTTGATCTGACACAAAGAGGTTGGGCTGAGTCAAATGGTGCCTACAAACATTTGTCAAAGAATAACTCAGAGAAAATTTGTTTAAAGCATAGGATGGACAGATGGATAGATGAGATAGTTGATAGATAAATAGATAGATAATAAATAGATGAGATACACAGAGACAGAGACAGAGTGGGATTAGGCTTTAGATCACAGTCTCTGTGAGCAAAGGCAAGGGTGAGACTTGTAAAGGCAGAAGCCCCGAAGTTGCACAAAGGAAAGTAAGTGGTGGATTTAAACTAGACTTGACTTCTCAGTTCTGAGGTTGTTGGCTGTAGTGGAGCTCAGGGCACGCCAACTCTTAAGTCTTCTGTCCATTTGTTGAGAGTAGGATAATAGAATCACAAATTCGCCATCACACTGTTTTTGTCCAGATATTGATCAGTTCTCTGAAAAAGAGTTGTTGTTGTTGTTGTTGTTTTCCTTCTGAGGACCTGACTGCTAGCTGTCTTATACTCTCCAGGCTCGGGATCACACTGAGAGCATATCTTTATAAGTTTGCTCAAGGAACTGCAGCTTACTTTTGTTTTTCTTAATCAGAATGTGGTCCCAAGGTCTTGTCTTATTTATCTTTTTCATAGATTTTCCATTTGTTTACAAAAGTATTTTTTAATTGTTGCATTAAAAGCGTAGGAGGGTTGCCTATTTCCACTTTGTGCTTCGAACCTCTGCCATGTCTCTGTTTAGAAATTGTGAGATGCATGAGTAATGAATAGTTTTCACTTGGTTAAATCTGAAAGACCACCAGACCAACAAAAATTCAGCTCTCTTTACTCAACCTTTTTCCAAATACATTCTAAAAAACACCTTTGTCCTAAATATAGTATGTAGAGTTTCTCAAAATCAGCAGCCATGGAAAACCAACCTTCCTATGTGAGAAATCTTCTACACTTCGTTCTTTTGCTGGCCACTAGTTGTAACATCCACCTGTGCTATGGCCAGTATGCTGACCTGTAAGATGCAGCAAGCCATAATAGAATGGTACTGAGATGGAAGAGGAGCAGACTATCCTTGGTGTGGGCAATAAGGGTGTTTATTGCACATATAGATTTTAAAAACAGTAATAAAGCGGGCTAAAAATTGATCTGTTTTCTGCTCCTTATTGCCTTTATGCTCCAGTAAGTAATTCTAAAAAATGGCAGTGATAAAATACTCCTCCCTGCCAGAGCTGACCACTTCCACTGCCAAGCCTCACCCCCTTTGGTTGCACCAGTGGATAGGTCATTAGGCAATGGAAGAGAACTTGGGAATGATAATTTCATGTACAAGAAATTCATGCAGGAGATTGAGACTGAGAACCAGTGCCAGGGACCAAATAGTAGTCTGAATATTTATGTTCTAGTGCTTTAGGTACACATAGTGCTGTAAGTCTAAAAATACTTTTGTTGTTTTTTTATAACTGTTTTTTGCATCAGTGAACTAAAAACAAAAATGCATGTTTAATTAAAAAATACATACTAAATGTCCATTTTTCCAAGATAGTTGATTTTATCAACAGTAGGGAACTTTAGATATCACTGACTGCATAAAATCAGAAGAAACAAATCTGCTAAAGAAGTATCAGCATTTATTTCAAAAGTTAGTAGTTAATTTACGAAGACTGGCTCTCTCCAAAAATGTTATACATAACATCTGCAGAAGGTGCATTTACAGTATCATTCCATGAAACCCAACATTTTATTTAAATAAACTGACCCTTCTAAATTATGTTCATTGATGTTTAAATCTAAGATTTCCTCTGCACATATAAAACATGAAACAATGACTGTTAAGTGTTGGCTCCATTTACAAAAGAAGTATTTGCGAACAGATAAATACCAGTTTTCATGTTGGTGACATCAGATTCTCCAAAGGGAAATTTGTTATGTTAATTGCAAGAATGGTTTGATATTTTTGTATTAAATTGATGAAGTTGAAATAAGGCTTTTGAAAAATTTTTGTCAAAGATAAAGCACCAGAGATTACTGGGAAAGCTATTATATCTTCTAATTAAAAATTTCAGTATTGAAGATAAAATTATTTGTAGTTATAAGAATTTTCAATTTGATAGGGCAAACCCTTGTGGTTAAAAAGCCCTTAATTAAAAAACTAAAGACAGAAATAATTTATAATAGGTTGTAATAGAAACTCAGTTTATAATTATATACAAAACTGTGATATTCTAAAATCAAAACACAAACTGTAATTGTATTTAAACACTGATAGAGTTGCTGAAATACAAATTTTTGTTACAAAGGTGATGTTGAATGTTAAACAGTACTTCAGCATGGCAGTAATACTTTCTCTCTACGTTATTCTTCATTATTGGATTTTAGAATTGTTTGAGCCTTTCAGAAGATAAATGTAAAATCAAACTAAGTGTCCTAAAATGGTATTGGACTTTTTGACAGTAAGTCCTTTAAATTGAAATTCCATAATATTCAATATCAGTTTGAAATGTTTAATAAATTTTCCTCAAATGAAGCACTAAAAATGTCAGCATTTTAAGCTTTTAGTAAGTTGTGATTCTAGAAAACAATGTGTGCACTCAGAAGACATTGGAATGTATCACTACAAAGACAATAGAAGAACTGAACAAATTAGAGTGTAGCTATTCTATCAAATTTAAATTTGAAATTTTATATTTACAGTTTGGAATATCTCAGTGTGTGGGAAAGTTCTTTAATGGAGGTGCTAACTATTTGAAAAAAAATTGAAACTATCCCCTGGAAAAGGATATTGAATTGGGAAAGGGGATCAAAATAGTAACATATCACAGGATCCATACATAGCTTTTCTCTTTTATTATTCAGGGTATTTGTTCAGCTTAGAGATCATACACATGCATATACATACCTTGTGTGTTTGGATATTCACACACATATATATATATATACACACACACAGATATGCATACCTGCACTTTCAAATAAACACATCTATATGTTCATATGTGTACTTGTACATTTCCAGACACATAATGTTTGTGTGTGGCACTGTGTGAATATACACACACACACATAGGTTTGTGTGTGCATGCGTGCGCGTGCATGTGTGCACATGCATGTATAGTGAAAACAGGAAAACTTTATTCTTCCATCTTGCTCACTTGATATGATTTACCATACAGTCAGAATCATCAAGGATCTGTACAGACTCCTCAGTCTTTGCACATACCCTAAGCTTTTCCCAAAGTCTATTTTCCCAAATCTTCTGAATGAAAATTTTATTGAATATTCTGCTGTTACTCAAGTCAGACTCACATGGGAGCATTTCAAGAATATTTCTTCTTCTTTCTTAATTCTGACCTTTATTTAGAATTCTGTTTGCACATGTTTATTATGAAGCATATCATGAAAATTCTTTTTTTTTTTTAAGATTTTATTTATTTATTTGACAGAGATACAGCGAGAGAGGGAACACAAGCAGGGGGAGTGGGAGAGGGAGAAGCAGGCTTCCCGCTGAACAGGGAGCCCAATGCGGTGCTTGATCCCAGGACCCTGGGACCATGACCTGAGCCGAAGGCAGACGCTTAATGACTGAGCTACCCAGGCACCCCTATGAAAATTCTTTAAACTTCACCATGTCCAATCCTTCCATCATTCTCAAAGCCAGTCACTTTAATCTTCATACCATCAGAAATCATCAGCTTTGTGTTTTATTCTTCTCAATATTTTTATGTAGTGTGTAAAAACTTACGTGTGACACATACTTATGATATTACCATTATCTTGCCTGTTGACAGATACTTAAATATGGTGATACTTAAATATTTTAGTCTCCTATTGTAAATGTCGATTTTAGATTTAATAGATTCATGCATTAGTGATGAAAAGACAAGGAAATTTCTAAGTGTTTCTATAATGAAAATAATAGTTTTGTCTTTTGATGAAAAAAGTTTCATCTTTTTCCATACAAATTTATTTTCATTATAGAAACAAAAGATGATTTTAATTTTTCAATGAGAAATTAGCAAACAGGCAAATTAGCAAACAAAATGTATTTTACCTCAATGTACTCATTTATTAAAAATAATCAGGTTTAGGGAACCCTGTGTGGCTCAGTCGATTAAGTGTCTGATTCTTGGTTTTGACTCAGCTCCTGATCTCATGAGTCATGAGAGCTAGCCCCCCTTCAGGCTCTGCAGCAGGAGTCTGCTTGGATATTCTCTCCCTCTGCCCCTTCCCATACCTGCACACTGTCTGTCTCTCTCATAAATAAATAAATCTTTAAAAAATAATAATAATCAGGTTTATTTTCAAAGATTTCAAGGTAGCTCATGAAATAATGAATTTAAAATGAGGATATATGGGCAACAAGAGTAATCAAATATACCAATAAGCAACCCAGAAAAAAAAAGTTTGAGTCTTTTTATCATTATACTGAAAAGTTATAAATAATTATATACATATACTTGCAGAGTTTGAACTTTCTAATTACTGACTGCTTTACCAACTTAAAATTTACCCAAAGCTGTCAAAAACAAAACAAAGTCAAGTGAATCCTCTAACCTATGATGTTCAGAAAAGCCGATAGATAGAAAGTTCCCAGAAACATTTAATAAACACCTAGAATGTGCCATGCACTGTGCTAAACACTGGGAATATAAACATACAGAATAAACATCCTCTGTTTTAGTCTAGTTCAACAGTCTAGTTGAGAAAAAATAGATACATAAGCAAAAATGAAATATAACATGAAAAGCACTGAAAAGTGTATATAAATTTCTATCTTACAAAATAATCATACTTACAGAAAACCTCTTTTTCAGAAAAGACTTGGATACTCTGTATAGACTACCATCTTTACATGGTTTAGATAGAGGGAGAAATAAACTGGAAAAGGTAATCCAAGTAGCCCCTCAAAATATATTTGGCAAAGAAGCCATTAAGCCAGGCATTATGCGATGAAAAACAAAGTTTCATTTACTCAATTTTCACACACTATTGCTTTTACATTCTTTTGTTTTCTTCCTCATGCTCTTTTCTGTCTCTGCCATGACTGCCATTCGGTTATGTACTTCCCAGCTTCATCCATTTTCTTTATATTTTGGAGAGACAACATGGAGTGTGATTTGGGGACCAACTGAGAATTTTATAAACTTTAAGCATACTCTAATCATGAATGACAATTCTTTCTCTGAGTACAATGGACATTTTGAAACTGAAGTGTCTGTTAAGTGTGAAAAGCAAAGAAACCCTTAGTGAAGTAATTTATTAGATCCTGCTTCATAAAAAGTTCATTTGCATTGTGCTTCAGAAAACGTAAGAGTAAACTGAATTGTGTGTATTTTAAGTGAAAGAATGCTTAATTAAACTTACCAGATTGAGAGTCTTGATGAATTAGCACATTATGTTAGTCATCTCTTTGGAAACTACTGCTGAGTTTTCAATATGCTTAATAGGTTCATCTGCTTAACTTTCCACATTAATATTATTGGTCACGGAATGACTAGAATTAGACTCCTGATGGTCACTGAGGAATGACTGTTTTGATCCTCATTAGCATCAGTTATCTTTACAACACTTGAAGCAAAGCATGAGTTATAATCAACTTAATTACATTCTCCTTCACTGGGTGAAGGAAATAGCGTTTAAGTTTCTCAAACTCAAGTGTAGGCCCTGTGTCTGATATCTTAGTCTAAACAATGCTGAAGAAACTGACTAAAAACTGACAGAAACAAATGTCTGTGGCGGTACAATGTGGCTCTCCTTTTCACCTCTTTATTTCAGATTTTGGTTGAAAGTGCTGCCCCTACCTGGGACATGCTGTCTACTGGAAGACTGGCGTGCACAAGAAGAGACACACGTGGCCACTCTTTCACTTATTATTAACTTGGTAAAGCCAATCACTTAACAAAATTAAATCCCTGATAATCAGGGGTCAGTAGGAAGGGGCAGTAAATATTTTGACAATAGTACATTTTATCTCGGGTGTGAAGAGTAGAAAATGTCTGCATTGTCCTAGTGCCTCTTAGTGGCTTTTGGGCAGTTTTCTTCTAGAAAAAGAATATTTTTAACCAATTAAGATATACTATGCATTTACTATAGACTTTGTGTTTGGTTTATAATTATCCATTTCACTCCACTTTTGCAAATATTCTGAGGAACTTCATTAAGTGGATATCATATTAACAAAGAACATGAATTTTCTGTTCCTTTTTTCCTAAAAAAAAAAAATCATCTATATTTCACTTCAAATCTTACTCCTGCTTTTCCACTGATAACAAGCACTCAGCATACAAACCTCTGCTCCCCCTTCCATAACAATGCATGACCGAAAAAAATCAATGTTGGTATCCTTTTAAATACATTCTGAAAATTGTTTTTCAGTTTTCTTACCATAATATTTTAAGTGCCCATACCAACCAGCTGGGGCTAGCACTCAAGATGAAGCCTATTTGCCTTTCCTGTTCACGTCCTTATTATCAATGAAAAAAAAAACAAAAACAAAAACAAAACTACCCTTTCCTCTCATAAAAGGTTTCTCAAATCTATCTCCACCACTACCTCCTGCCTTCTAGTTTTACTACAAATGTGTATCCCTATTAATCTCCCCTCCCCACCAAGAGCTTCCAGACCCTCAAATTCATCCTTCCCTTGCAATCCATATTCCAAGGATGTCTTCACTTCCTTCTCCAATAAGCTAACTCCCTGATCAGTTGCTTCACCTGATTTGCAAGGGGATAGGAATAGGGAAAGTATTTACTTTCTGCTCCTTCTGTCTCCATGTAGGGTCTTCTACTAAACTAACATCTCTGGCCCTCTCTGTTCTTAAAAATTTTTACTTAGGGAAAGCAAGCAAATTATCTTTGAGTTTAAGGGAAGGAATTGAGTATGCCTAGCTCAGCCTCTTCCCTTTGGGGAACCTGCCTATTTAAATAGATCTTGCATAATTATCTTCTCTCCGTGTGAAAAGAAGTCTGCCCTAGGAAGAGGAAGAACAGAAATTAATCAGCTACACCAGTGACAAGTAGGCATCTCTAGCTCAGGGATGAGAAATCAGTAATTTCATTGGTTGCAGAAGGAAGGCCGTATTCTATAAACATCTTTCATAGGAATTAAGGTGAGGTTTTGTTTTTATTATTCATACTCCTGCACCTTTCTCTTAATTTGTTCCATTCTTGGGTAATAAAGCATGTGTTATTTATTTGGACCCCTTAAGCCCTAACTCACAATATCCACATCTTTTTCCTGCCAGTGGTTTGTCCTATAAACCCCAATTCCTTCTTTCTTATATGCTTAGCATTTCTAGGAGAAATGACATATTTCTGAGGATGGGTGTAATTATGCCTATATAGACTTCACAAATTCCATCTCGGCAAGACAATCAACATTTAGTGAGCATGGCTAAGAGAGGAATTACGAGCTTGAACTCTAGGGTTAACACTATGTTGGCTCCTTTATCTCCAATGTAAGACTTGTAGGACCTTGAGTATATTACTTAAGGTCTCTGTGAGACTCAGATTCCTTGTCTATAAGCCTCAGGTATTATGGCATTTACCTCATGTGGTAGTCATGATTGAAATAACCAATGCATAATGCTCAAAACAGTGCCTGGAAATGATGTCAGTTATTATAAGCTTGGCAATTTTTTTTTTAAGGCAGCAAAGCAAGGTTTATTAAGGATAGCAAAGTGATAGTATAAAGCTCCCAAGGAGGGAAGGGACCCGAGAAAGTTGCCCGGCAATTATTTTTGTGTTATATCCCTCAACCAATCCATTGATAGATACATTCTCTAATCTTTATCTTTTTCCATATGTGTAATAAAGCTTTTTTTTTTTTTTTTAAGTACTGTCTTGATCTAGTTTTGAGGCCCTGACAAGAGGACTAGTCAGTTCTTCTTCTTGAGCTGCAGATTAAGTCCACATTCTAACCACTTCTCTTATCAGGCTCCAACAATTCTGACTACTATACACCATCCCTAATTGCCCTTGGACCAGGTATCAGACAACTAGGGACCACCTTTATACCCGGGAGACTGAGAAATTATTCAAATTAGCCAAACTGCAGGGAGCCCTTGAAATCTTAAACTAACACCACCTCACCTGCCATACATCATCTGCCCCCTACAGTTCCAGGTCAGTATTACCCAGATTGTGCAGCCCTATTTGACGCCTTTCTCTCATTTGAAGCTGTAAGTAACAAAGTTCTGCATTTAATCTATTGGAGTGTCAAGTGTGTTGTGCCTTACTCTCAAAGGAATCTTTAAATCTTATAAAACAGTAAGTTCTTTATTCTACCTCAACAGAGTGCATTTTCCTATACTGTAAGCTAAAAAGTGAACTGTCTAGCGTAGATTTCTGTAAAATCTAAGGAAGAAGTGTTTCTTTCCCTAGACAAATCTTACCTTTGTGCTCTTGAGCATGTCATCTTTTCTCCCCAGCAGGATTTGACCTGCTTATTGGTACATTCTTTGCAGGGTCTTGAGTCTGTCACACCTTTTTTTTTTTTTTTTTTTTTTACGGTAAATAGCTTATTATACGCTTCTCTATTTTAAAAAAGTCCCCATAAATCATGGTGTTCATGACTAGTGAAACCTATCTATATTCTTCTCTACAAAGCCAAGATCCTTCAAAGAATATTCTTATTAAGCTATTCATTTCATTGGCTTTTCTTCTTAACTTCAGCTTCTACCCATTATATGTAGCAACTGCTCCCATCATTGAATTTTGCCTTGACAAATACTACCATGGTCATCTATGCTGCTAAATAAATAGGTGTTTTGCTTTCTTTAGTTTTTTTCCCCCCTGCAAAAATAGAACATTATTAAATACGTTTTTTGTTGTTGTTGGTTACCTTGAAAAATCTCTCTTGGATTGCATTTTCCTCCATGCTCTTTTCAGGTTCTCCTTTTATCTCTCTGACTTTCCTTTCCCAGATATCTTGTGTAAAATTTGTTTCAGAATATTCTTTAATTTTGAGTATCCTCAGCATCTGATCTTCTTCTGACCTCTTTGTATTTTCTTTAGGAAACTCATTTAATCTGAAGGCCTTAACTCCCAAATATGTAATATCTCCTAAATTTCTGTTCATCACTCAAGCCTATTTGCTGGATTTTCTGATAGATGTGCAACAGGCATATATATTTCAACATGCTGAAATTATATCAAATTCTTCCCCAAAGCCTTTTTCTTTTTTTAAAGATGTATTTATTTTAGAGCCAGAGAAAGATGCTCAAAAGACTGAGCCACCTAGGGGCCCCCAAAGCTTTTTTGTTTTCATATTCCCTTATTTAGAGCATGGCATGACTTCACTTTCTTCTCAGAGTAATTTAATTAATTTATCTCACAATGCTGTTCTCCTCCTGCATACCACTCTCAAAACCCTTTTTGAATTAATATCCCTATGATTTCATATCTTTTTCATTGTTCCTACTGCTCTTTCCATTGCATCAATTTTCCTCCAGTGTCTATCTGAAAAGTTTTATCTTGTGGACTGAGAAAAACATTTTGGTCTTTAATAGAGTTTCCCTGATACAATCCTCCCTTTAGAATGTGTTACTTCCTTCTTTGAGCCTCTACTATATTCTAGACAGTGTATTCTCATAATATCTGTATTACATGAATGATCAAATTTCACCATATTACATGGTTTTCTCTTCTGAAAAATAATGAAAACATTTATAACTGGCAGAATCGGACTGAACACTAACTAAAGTAATAAGAAAACAAAACAAAATGAAATACTCCAATAGCAAAACTCAGGCTAGTCCAAAGAAGACATTGTTGAAAAATGTAGGAAGTAGCCAGGGAGAAAAAAAATAAGACTTAATGATATTGTATCCTTATCTTTCATGATACACAAAAAATAACTTAAAATGAACTAAAGATTTAAATGAAAGTTTTGAAGCTATAAAACTCCTAGAAGAAACCATAGGGGAAAAGTCACTGACATTGGTCTTGGATATCATGCCCAAAGCACAGGCAACAAGGCAAAAATAGATAACTGGGACTATAACAAACTAAAAGGTTTTGCAAAGAAAAAGGAAACAATCAACAGAGTTTAAAAATCACCTATGTAGGGGTGCCTGGGCATCTGCCTTCGGCTCAGGTCATGGTCCCAGGGTCCTGGGGTCCTGGGCGAGCCCCGCGACGGGCTACCTGCTTGGTGGGGAGCCTGCTTTTCCCTCTCTCACTCCCCCTGCTTGTGTTCCCTCTCTTGCTGTGTCTCTCTCTGTCAAATAAAAAAATGAAATCTTTCAAAAAATAAATTAATTAATTAAATAAAAATAAAAACCACCTATGTAATGAAAAATAAATTTTCAGGGGCACCTGGGTAGCTCAGTCAGTTAAGCATCCAACTCTTGATTTCAGCCAGCTCAGGTCATGGTTTCAGGGTCATGAATGGAAACCTCCCCCCTTCCCTGCCCCGTGGGGCTCTGTACTCAGCAGGGAGTCAGAGTCTGCTGGAGATTCTCTCTTCTTCTCCCTTTGCCCCCCCCCCGCCCCTCTCCCCTAAAATAAATAAATCTTTAAAAAAAAAAAGAAAAGATTTGCAAACCATTTAACTGATAAGGGGTTAATTCCCAAAATATATAGGGAACTCCTAAAATTAAACAGCAAAAAACACATATAACTCAATTAAAAATGGGCAAAAGATTTGAATAGCTATTTCCCCAAAGAAGCATACGAATGCCAACAGAGATATGAAAAAGTGCTAAACATCACTAATCATCAGGGAAATGCAGATCAAAACCATAAAACATCACCTCACTTTTGTTAGGATGGTTATTATTATATATATACATACATGTGTATATATGTGTATATATATGTACATATATATTTTAAACTAACAAGTGTTTGTAAGGTTCTGAGGAAATTGGAACCTTTGTGCACTGTTGGTGGGAATATAAAGTGGTACTGCCACTGCAGAAAACAGTATAGAGGTTTCTCAACTAAATAGAACTACCATACGATCCAGCAATTCTGCCTCTGAGTATACACCCGAAGGAAATAAAATCACTGTCTTGAACAGATGTCTGCACTCCCATGTTTATTACAGCATTATTCACAATAGTTAAGATACGGAAACAACTCAGATGAATGGATAAAGAAGATGTAATATATACATAGAATGGAATATTAGTCAGCCCTACAAAAAAAGCAAATCATACCATTTGCAACAACATGGATGGACCTGGAAGACATTAAGTCAAATGAAATGTCAGCTACAGAAGGACAAATACTGCATAGTTTCTTTTTTGTGAGGCATCTAAAAGAGTCAAAGGAATAGAAGTAGACATTAAATGAGTTACTGGGAGATGGGGAGAAGGGCCATATAGGGAGTTAGTTGTTCAAAGGGTATAAAGTTATATTATACAAGATGAGTAAGTTCTATAGATCTGGGGTACAAAATAGTGCATCTGTTAACAATAGGGTATTGTGTTCTTAAAAGCTTGTTAAGAGGGTAGATCTCACAGTACATGTTCTTACCACACACACACATACACACACACAAAAGGAAGAGACACAAGGAAACTTTTGGAGATGATGGATATGTTTGTAACCTGGATTGTGGTGTTGGTTACATGAGTATGTACATATTTCTAAACTCATCAAATTGTATACATTTAATTATGTGCAGTTTTTTGGTATACCAATTATACCTCAATAAAGCTGAAAGAAAAATAACTGACCAAGAAGTTGTTAAACCTGGAAGTTCCTTTCTTACTCCAGATCTGTGCACTTGAATCACCAACAATAAGAAAATAAGGAATTTGTCAGCAACTCTTGTTCAAATGTTTTTTTAAAGATTTTATTTATTTATTTGAGAGAGAGAGAGCAAGCACAAGCAGGGGGAGTGGGAGAGGAAGAAACAGACTCCCCGCGGAGCAGGGAGCCCGACACAGGGCTCTATCCCAGGACCCAGGCTCTATCCCAGAGCCCGACACAGGGCTCTATCCTCATGACCCGAGCCAAAGGCAGATGCTTAACCAACTGAATCACACAGGTGCCCCTATTGTTCAAATTTTGAAGAGCATATCACTACCATAGTTAATAATAACAAAATGCCTAGAGCTATATAATTATAGTTGATGAAAACTATAATATAGAAATATGAGCTTTTACAGAAATAAGTCCATAAAATTAGCAGAGGTAATAATAAACAGATGTACCTCAATCAATTGGATCTGAACTTAGACTTGCTATAAGAATTCTGGTATCCAGGAAGGATAACTCATGTATAATAATGCTTGAGTAAGACTTTTTTTTTCCCTTCTTGTTTGGTATATTGCAGGCCAACAAGTCAGATATTCTGTAAGAAATTCCTAATTAAAATTTATTTGAACTCATTTTACATGCTCAGAAAGCTTCCATTAATACATTGAGTGAGAGATAAGATGGGACCCTTTGTGAGGGTACAGATAGTAGAGTCAAAGTACTTGGTTGAATTCAGGCTTCATATACTACCCACTGTGGAATCTTGAGTTAGTTACTCAGCCCCTCTGGGGGCATATCTGTATTTCATTTAATAATAATACTTTCTTCAAAAGATGAATAAATGAATTAATTATTATAATCTTTCAAAGAGTACCTGGCATATAAATAATTATCCATTCAAATACACAGCCTTCCTATAAAAATCAAAACCAAAAACACAACTTTCCTTTTTTTGTTTTGTTTTTATATGTTTGTTCTTTGTTTTGTTTTGTTTTGTTTTAAATATAAAGTTCCATACACTATGGTAGGTACTACAGAATTTATTTTACATTCTTGATTCTTTACTAGTTTGGAACTTGCATATTTTATATTATGGTAACAAGTGACCCAAAATCTCAAATACCTCTGTTATGGCATTAGCATTCCTTAAAATAAGCACATGTTTTGTATCTTGCAAACTCTAAAGCACATTAAACTGTATCACTATATATATTATTACTAAAAAGTTTTCGAAGAAAATTTTTAATCGAGGGGGCTCCGTGGCTCAGTCAGTTGAGCATCCAACTCTTAATTTCAGCTCAGGTTATGATCTCAGAGTCCTGAGATCAGGCCCCACATCTGGCTCCGTGCTCAGTGAGGAGTCTGATTGAGATTCTCTCTCTCCCTCTCCATGTGACCACCACCCCCTCACTCTCTCAAATAAATAAATAAATAAATAAATAAATAAATAAATAAATAAATAAA
>NW_023270314.1:8211728-8397573 GCF_011800145.1 Mirounga leonina
AAATAAATAAATAAATAAATAAATAAATAAATAAATAAATAAATAAATATTCTGAATCAAAGTGAATAAACTAGCCCTGAATAATTCAAAAATAATATATTTCAACAATATAGATATAAAGTAATTAACTTTAACCTATTAACAAACTAAACTAAACTAACTAACCTAGCTAAATATTTGAATTATAGGGATTAAACTTAGTTTCATAAAGTTTGGACAAGAAACCATTTTAAAAAATATTTTCTCACAAAAATTGAAATATTTTCAAAAGAATCTTTTGACAAATCCTCCCTTTCCTCTTCTACTCTTTCAATCCTCCATAAATATATATGTATATTTGTATTATATATAAATACATAAATATTTATATATAGATACATAAATATATATATTATATAGTCCTAATATGTAGGATTAAATGTATTTATAATTAATTCATTTATATTTAATATATATGTTTAAATAGAGATTCATTGAAAGAATAACCAACAGATGTTTATACTTTGGGATAATAATATAAAAAATCCATTATTTTGTCTAAAATTGGACTATGGGAAAGAATTCTTTCTAACTTTAGATATGCATTACAGCTCTAATGGGTAGAGTTAGAATTCTCAATAATTAAAGCATTGTATGTGCCATCCCAAATAAATTCTGCTCATTGCTATGTTCTTAAGTGGCAGCAAAATTATAAAGTTTATGTCCAATATTTAAGAGACTTACTCTAAACTCCTTTATTATTCTTCATTCAGAAGGCTTATTCTAAGCAATTGTGGTTAAATTTTCAATACTGATGTTTTATAGAATTTTTCCTGCATAAACAATATAGAGTCTACTAACAAAATTATCTCTGAAAGCACATTTTAAAGGAAAAAAGTCCATACTGATCTCCAATAAAACAACAAAATGCAAAATTTTTAAGGAGCTATTAGAAACATTTCAGCTGCATTGACTAGTTTTAGCTCAATTTTCTAATACACTTAGAGAAATTTTTCTGTCAGAGGAGTTAAAATTCATAGCTTAATTTATTATGTATATTAGCTGAACTTTGGTGCCTGTCAGTCCATGCATAATAATATATACTTGGTTCTGTTTTACCACCACTGGCTATAATATCTTACTAGGTTTTAATACAAAATGAAAAATAATTTCTAGGTAGCAGTCCCTCTTATCTTGATCACTGTCCAGAGGCCCAGAAGATATAAAGATGGTTAGATACAGACATATGCTACTTTAAGAAGGTAAATAAACAGAAATAAAATAATTTCAAATAAAAATTAGAAAGTTACAGATGCTGTGAAAGTTCAGAAGATTAGCAATTCTGTTGAAAGAGCTTGAGGAGCATTCCATTATGGAAGAGGTATTTAGCTAGACCTTTAAAGGATGGGTCAACTGGACAGCTAGAGATAGGAAGGGAAACAATTTAAATAGAAGGACTAATTTGTTCATCAGAATGGAAGCTGGACATTGTGGAGTGTGTTGGTTTAGATTGACTAATACTTGGTTATGAGTAGAATGTGTATAAAGGAAATAGAAAATGGGGCTAGAATTGTAAATTGAGACCAGATCAAGTAACATTAGAATAATATGCTAATGATTTTGGATATAATCTGTGAGGCAGTGAGAACCTATGTGTTACTTTGAGCAGAGAAATAAAATGATCAAAAAAATAAATAAACCAGAGAAGTAACACCAGTTTGGAATTGGGTATGTCTTTGTTTCAGTTCCAACTGTGTAAATGGAAGAAACTTAGCCTCAATGTCCTCATCTGCAAAGCTGGCTGGTAAATTATATATTTGGGATTGTTGTGAAAATTAAATGAGATAATGTGTGTGAAGGACCTAAATGTAATGCTGGACAGATATTAGATTTCAATAAATAGTAGTTAGCCTCACAGCAAGTATTGTGAAGAACAGACTAGTCTCTGCAGAGACTTCACCCAGAAAAAATCAATTAACAGTTAATACTAGCTAGAGTTAATAATTCTGAATAAGGTTATTGCAGTGGGATTGGCAAGTAGGCTCTGATAGAAGGAATACTATAGATTGTAGATGGGGGCTCCCTAGGAGATGAAATGTGTATGGAGATAATGAAGAGTAGGATGGGAGATGTTCCAATATTTTGAAATTTCTTGCCTGGGAAGTTCCTGTCACTCAAAGCTAAGGAATTCAAGAGAAACAGATTTTGGGCATAGATGATTTAATTTAGAGCATGTTTATTTTGAAGTTGATTTTGTGGTGTTCATGAGATCAGGTAACACTTGTGCAATTAGAGCTTAGGAGAGAGATCAAAACTCAAGGTAAATTTAGGGCAGCAACAGTGAGGAAAAAAATAGAGGAGTTAGAAGTCAGTGGTTAAACTTAAAACTGTTCTTAATTTTCTTAACCTTTTAAAAGTCTCATAATCCTCGATTTTATTCCTAAAAAAAAAGACATGATTTCTTTCAGTTTATTAATGCTAAAATAAATGAAATATGATGTGCTGAATGCTTTGTAATCTAAAATGCATATGCAAATATAAACCTTAAATAATTATTGAAGTCTTAGAATGAGCGCACACACACAGAGAAGTAAAGGTCCTGGGGCACAAAAAGCATAATTAATATTCAAAGGCCTCTGTAGTTTAGAAGTGGTAGAGCTGGGGTTGATACTCAGGCCAGTCTCCAGAAGACATGCACTAAATTACTACTGTATTTGCTTTCAAGTTATCAACTGTTAAATTAAAAAACACCTTCATTAAAGCAACATGTTTTACCTAAATGCATCTTTGTATCCCCACCACTTAGCATATTTGTTCATTGTAATGGCACCATGAACGGTTAGTGAAGTAATTATTGGTCTACATGGAGGTGATCTACAAAGCAATAAATAGAAGAATACAGTGTGTCAAATGAGTGCTTATAGAGAAGAGAAGGGAAGGGAAAGGTAGGGAAAGGAAGGAAGGGGCAAGGGGAAGAACAGGAAGGGAAGGCAATTACCCCTGACTCTCTCCCTTCAAAACTTTACCCTCTGGCTCTTCAGGCCAGAAAAACTAAAGTTTGTTGTTGTTGTTGTTGTTTTTGTTTTGTTTTGTTTTGTTTTTTATCAGTTTTGGCTCCCGCACATAGTACCAACTGCAAACTCACCCTCCAACCAAAAGTCATAAAAATGGGAAAATTATCTCATGCCCATTCCTTTGTATTAAGTTCTATCATTCCTTACCATATCACCATAAGTTTAGTAACTGAAGTAAGAGATACTTCTTATGTCACAGATGGGTCACAGTCTGGTCATGGCTTTGGGTCTTCCACTCAGAGTCTCACAAACCTTCAAACAAAGTGCCAGCCAAGAAGTGTCTTCCGGAGTGTGGGGTCTCTTCCAAGAGTTATTGGTCAAATTTGGTTTCTAGCAATTGTGGGAGTGAGGGACTCTGTTCTTAGAGGCCACTACTCTCAATAATCAGTTAATAACATAACTATTTGCTTCTTCAGTGCCAGCAGAAGAGTATCTCTTTCCTTTCCTAGGTAGGATCCCGTCCTTTTTTTAAGGGATTTTATCTAATTAAGCCAGGCCCACCCAGACAAACTCTCTACTGATTAGCTCAAAATCAACATATTTAAGGCTTTGAAGACAGCTGAAAAGTCTCTTCACCTCTGCCACAGAACATTATCTCATCATTGAAAAGGCACCCTTCATCACCACAGATAGCACCCTCACTCAAGGGAAGATGAATAATCAGAGCATGTAAACAAAGGGAGAGAATCTAGGGATTCTGCCTAACATCCCTTTTATAAGTGTCCATTCCCCTCCAGTATGTGCTCATTTTATTTAATTTCAGAGATTTCAGGTAGTTGTGTTTTTTTATTATTTTTTGCTTTTTTCTATTTTGTTTTGTTTCTATCTGTCCAGAATTAATACTGTTTTAATCTGCAAGGAGGGTCAATCTATCATGAGTTTACCTGACAATGGTAGATGCAGAACTTTCTTTCATGAGTATACCTATGGAATCATTGCTTTTAATTTATTTAATGTTATATTTAATTACAATCATTCTTTTTATAATCAAATCATCCAAAATTTAACCAATGTGGACGTCTTCAAATTGATACCACCAAATGGACTTATTTTTTGAGGGAGAAGAACATACGGACAGCCTCATTAGTTACTGAGGATTTTCTCACTGTCTTACACAGCACAGTGGCCTAAGTTCAACTTACACACTTACTGTCCCAGACCTAGACAGACATGTTTTTAAGGATACCTAGTTGTTTTTAGGAATGGTGATATTCAGAGATCAAGATCTGCCTGTTACTGAATGTCACTGCTTCTGGGTTCTTGGCGTGTTTGTAAAAATGCAAATTTGTATTGATATTTTAAATTCAAATTTAATATTATAGTTTTCTTTTTTATTATTTATTAGTTTAAAATAGATCTCTTTGCTCTTATACTGAATTGCTTCCCTAACAACCTTAATATACTTACTACTTATATCTTTTATTCTTCAATATGTAGTTTCAAAATTGTAAAACCAATATGGCTACTACTTATAAGTCCTCTGAGTGAAATTTAAGATTTCTCTGAGGTGTTTTGACCTTATTAAAAATAAAATAAAACAAAGCAAACAAACACCATGTGTGTCCATAATACTGTGTTTCAAAGTCACTTTAAATAACTTCTATCTCTGTGGATGTGATATTAATTTTATATGTGTTTAGCTTTGTTGTTTCCTTCATGGTTTAATTTCTTAATTCTTTTTCCACTGGATTTGATTTTTAAATAATTAACACATTTATGTCTTTCAAAATAAACAAAGATACTAAAGTTGTCAGAGAAGACCTTCATTCCTAATCTCTCCACTGAGTGGTCATTGCTTTTTAAACTTAAATTTAATAATATATCTGGAAAGTTAATTTAGTTATTACATGGGGTCTTTGTTATACTTTTAGTGGATAGTAGGTTATTGTGTGAATATGCTTTACTCAACCAGTGTTCATAGGTATATTTGGACTGTCTTTAATCTTTTACTAATCCAAATAATATTTTAATAAGTAACCTTATTTATTTGTTTAATCACACTTGTGGAGGTGAATTTTCAGAGGATATTATATATATGAGATTACCAGGTTATGGAGTAAATGCACTTGTATTGTTGTTAGATATCACTGATCTTCTTTCCACATGGGTTTTGGAAATCCCATCAGCTATATATGAAAGGGTTTATTTCTCCACAGCTCCACAACAGATTTTATTGTCAAACTTAAATTTCTGCCAGTTTGACAGGTGAGAAATAGTTTTTTGATGTAACTTAATGTGAATTGCTTTTGCTATATTTTTGTTCAAGCATTTTTCATATGTACTGGTTACTTTTTTTCTTTTTAATAAAATCTATCTTAATTACTTTTACCTATTTTAGAAATTTTCATATAAATTTTGAAAACTTTTTCATATTTGTGCTCTTAGGCCTTAAAATATGAGTCCTTTATATTTTCATTTATTTGGTCTTTTTTTCACTTTGCTTATGTTTATTTTCGTGTGGAACTTTTTTTTCAAAAGTACACATTTAAACCAAGAACATTGTTAAATTGTGAATTTTATAAAAAAGGGCTCAACTTCTTTTAACAAATTTGAATTATGATTACTAGAACACCCACATAGTATAAAAAACATCATATTACTGTTTTAATCTTGACTTATTTACTAATTTGCTTTTAACAGTTTGGATTTTTCTCTTTAAACTATTCTTTAAAAATATAATCATCCATCTTTTAAACATTTATTTATTATACAAGGAGTTTAAATTAATTGAATTTCTCCATAAATAAAATGCTAGCATCTTCAAATTTATTTGTGAAGTGATTCATAAAAACAACTCTGAAAATTTTGAGATACTTCACACATAGAAAGAAATTCAGATCAATTGTTTTGACTATCACAGCAGATGGCAAAAATTGCTTGATGCTCTTTCTTCTTTTTTTTTTTTTTTTTTTAAGATTTTATCTATCCACTTGACAGAGAGAGAGACAGCGAGAGAGGGAATACAAGCAGGGGGAGTGGGAGAGGGAGAAGCAGGCTTCCCGCGGAGCAGGGAGCCGGATGCGGGGCTCGATCCCAGGACCCTGGGATCATGACCTGAGCCGAAGGCAGACGCTTAATGACTGAGCCACCCAGGTGCCCCTCTTCTCCTTTTTAGCCTTAGTAACATAATCACAATTTTGTTTGAAGCAGAAGTGACTTGAGCTAAAACAACTGCTTTCTTTGCATGCTCTCTTGTAGCTGTGTCCTATAACTAATCTTTTACTTGGAATACAGAGGTGATGATTGGAGCTTGAGAAGCCATCTTTAATAATGAACTGTGCTTTAGGATAGAAACCATGCACCAAGATAGTGCAGCAGGAAATAAACTCTGTTTTGGCTACAAAGTAGAAGGACTGTGTAGCCATCATACTAGCCTCCATTGCCCTATCTCTGGACTTCTGGATGAAAGAAAAATATATTTCTACTTTGTTAATCAACTATTTTGTAGTGTTTAGTTTTACAGAGCAAACACATGCTACTACTTGATATACACAATTCATGTTAAACACATTGTTGTAATGCAGAGCTTTAGGATTTTAAATTTATTTATTTATTTATTTAGAGAGTCGGGGGGGGGGCAGAGGGAGAGGGGAAGACAGTCCCAAGCAGACTCTGTGCTTAGCACGAAACCTGAGTGGGGGCCAGCCCCAGGACCCTGAGATCACCACCTGAGCCAAAACCAACAGTGGGTGCCCAAATGACTGTGTACCCAAGCACCTCTAAAAGTAGATCTTTATACATGTTGACTTTTTGTTCTATTCATCCCCTTTTAATGTTTATAAAAATTCACTCAAGTCTTCCTTTTGTTTTGATGGTTGCTTTCTGCAAGACTGTGGGAACTTTGGGAGACATAATCTCCTGAATTCACTGACTTCAGAATTTCTATTTCTATTAGTACAAATCAAAACCATTTCTTCCTCTCTCATTATCTAAACAGTAAAACCCAGTATTTCTCCTACTTTTATAAACCTGTCTAAATGTTTCATTTTCCTTTTTAGGAAAATTCTAACTTCCTATTCTTCATAGTCTTCATGCCTAATCTATACCACACATTGTCTCTCAAGATAAATTTATAAAACTCATATGCATATATGCATATATTTAACTTTAATATAATCATATCATGTAATTCTCTGCAGTATTTTAAATATATGTTATATGTTAACTAGAAATATAAAATCATATAATGTTTATTCATCATTATACAGCATGTATTATTGACAACTAGGAACTCATTTCTGTGTTGAAATACTCTACAGCACAATAAATGTTACTTTTTCCTTTATATCATCAATATTCACTGATGGTTGTTTTTATATCTTCAATTCATTCTAATTGACTATCATTACCATTGTTATTTTTGAGGGTCAAATATGCATAGTCTGCACAGTGGGTTGTCTTTTTTTTTTTTTTCTTTTTACTACTACTTCCTCTAACACCACTTATTTGTGTAATTATCTTTGGTCTCTGACAATTCCAATAGAGTTTAGTTTTTAATAAATTTTTCCAACTTAAGACATGGAACCAGATGTTCTTACACTCTTGATCTTTTAGATCAAGAAGTTTGCCAATTACAAACATATATATATCAAGTACCTTACTTTGTTATATATTCATAATATTCATATCCACCACCTTCTAAATTTTGGGTTAGAATTACAAATTTGATTATTAAATACTCCACTGACAAAAATTTTCATTTGAAATTATTATCATATGCAGAAAAATCACTTTTCATTACACAGTGTGTGAGCTATCTGGGTCATTTTTTCAGCTCCCAAGTTATAGGCTAAATCCAATCCAAAATTCTAAAAATGATAGCATGACACCAGGGGTAAAACAAACAAAACAACAACAACAACAAAAACCCTTTGTTTAAAAAATCCAATATTAAACCTTAGAGAATACCTTTTTCATTACCTTTTATTTATTTATTTTTTTCTGGCTAGAGTTCATATCATGTACTCTTCTTCATTTTATCCCAGCAAGCAAGATTCCATCCAGTCTTTTTCAAAATAAGTTTGAACCTGAAAACAAAACAAAATAAAATTGTGTTTTAAAAGTATCCAACTTATAATAACACTGTAATTTAATTATTCTGAGACAATAGCAATCACTATATTTGAGAAATAAATACAAATTATCCTGCACATAACAAAACAGTGTGTTTTATCTATTAGAGTTTGAGCCCAAATATTTCCCCTGGTTAGAATTTAGAATGATGTTTCTTCTGAATACTAATAATTAATTCAATTATCTCCCCACACGTGCAGAAATCCCAGAGTCCCAAGGCCAAGTTTACTTGCCAGCAAGTATATTCAACACATAAACTTCAAAATAGTTACTAATACTTAAAAACAAACTGATTTCAGGGCGCCTGGGTGGCTCAGTCGTTAAGTGTCTGCCTTTGGCTCGGGTCATGATCCCAGGGTCCTGGGATTGAGCCCCGCATCAGGCTCCCTGCTCAGCGGGAAGCCTGCTTCTCCCTCTCCCACTCCCCCTGCTTGTGTTCCTCTCTCGCTGTGTCTCTCTCTGTCAAATAAATAAAATCTATTAAAAAAAAACTGATTTACAACCAGAACAATCAATATTGTTATATAACTTTTAAAGTTTTTTTTCATGTAAACCTGCCTCTTTTTAAATTTCTTCACTTATATGATTTGTCAATGCAATTCTCTCAATTTTACTATCTACCACCCCACTACCCAACACATACTTCTGAAACTTTTATCCTCAAATTTTCTTTGTTGTAAAGTCTCTATCCTGTTAAAAGTTCAGAGATTTCATAGAGATTTCTTCCACTTTCCCTTTATTTTATTTATGTGGGGATTCACAGTGCCTGGATAGATAAAACCTGACTTGTATATGCCTCCCTGGATGAGACTAATTGAAAAGCAAAGGAGGAGTGCCCAGATCGCTGGACCTCCTCTGAAGTTTCTTGGCTGAACGCGGCAGGATTCTTACTGCGGCTCAAAGGTCTCATCCAGAGAGTAAATGCTTAAATGCAGGCACCTGCAGTGGTCATGTACTTCACCAACTCCTTGCCTTGCACGTGGTGTGTTAATTAAACTCACAATAAAAGCGGAGACAGAGCTTGGCTCAAGGCCTTTTGCCACTAGAGTGTCTGATCCCCAGGCTTCTCCTTTCTCCTACTAAGGAGTCGGAGTAATCCTTTCATACGCTGTCTTAGGGTTTGCTGGCCAAACGCAATTTACTTATTTACTTACTTATGTATTTATTGAAAGAGAGAGCACATGCACTAAGTGCAAGTGGAGGGGGAAGGGGCAGAGGAAAAGGGAAAGAAAGACAATCTTAAGCAGGTTCCAGGCTCAGCAAGCTGAAGCCCAAGGTGGGGCTCAATCTTATGACCCCAGGATCATGATGTGAGCAGAAATCAAGAGTTGGATGTTTAACCAACTGAGCCACCCAGGCGCCCCCATTTTCCCTTTAGAACAGACTTGCAAAAGTGCCAAGCCATTTTCTTTGCTGCCCTCTTGAGTCTCCCTTTTATTTCAACTTTCATGATCCGAGGAGTACTGGCCTTGAACCTCTGAAGCAGAGCCAGAGTTTATGATCCTCGGGCTTGTAAATTGACTTTCTAGTGTGATTAAAGGTAATACCTTTCCAGACATACCTAGTTTATTCCCATAACACACTTAGAGACAATGTGACCTGCTTCTTAGACATCAAGTTGTTTACATCATCAACCTGTATCCCTCCCCTCAGAATTAGAGAAGTAGAATTCCTTTTCTCATTTTTGTCTGCTCATGACATTTGCAGTATTGGAAGAGCTCCATTTCAGTTGGAAGAACAATTTCCTATTTACAACAAATTCCAGGATTGCCTGGGAGAAATTTGCAGGGATAATTTGCTAGATTTCCGTAGTTATCACTTTTTGTCTCTCTGAGTTCCCCATAGTCACAGTTTACAGAAGGAACATTCTGTGCTGGATCCCCAGCTTCTGTGCTTTCATTTCCTTTTTTTCAAAATCAATAATTTTTCTTATTCCCCTTAGGGTAGCAAATCCTTCCAGATTTAACATACTTGAAACTAATCTTTTGGGCGCCTGGGTGGCTCAGATGGTTAAGCGTCTGCCTTCGGCTTAGGTCATGATCCCAGGGTTCTGGGATCAAGCTCCTGGCTCAGCAGGGAACCTGCTTCTCCCTCTCCCTCTGCCTCTCCCCCTGCTCATGCTCTCTCTCTCTCTGTATCTCTGTGTCTCAAATGAATAAATAAAATCTTAAAAAAAAAAAACCTAATCTTTTGATATATAAGCCTGATCTTTGATATATTATGTATTGGTGAATCAGTCCCTTTTACTTACATCTGCTCAGTCACTTTTTTTTTTTAAATATTTTATTTATTTATTTGTCAGAGAGAGCACAAGTAGAGAGAGCAGCAGGTAGAGGGAGAAGCAGACTCCCCACTGAGCAAGGAGCCCGATGTGGGACTCACATGACCTGAGCCAAAGGCAGACACTTAACTGACTGAGCCACCCAAGCATCCCTGCTTAGTCACTCTTTACCCTAGTTAGGGCTCCCCTTTTTTGAGTGTATGTCAAGTTTTGTTACTAGGGACCCACTCAGTGCCTACTACTCTATCAAAATGTCTCCTTCTCTGCCAAATTTTTCTTCTGTGTAGTAACAGAATCAAATGAGAAATGATGAGACAAATAAATGCAAAAATGCTTACAGTAGCTATACTAGTCAGGAACATATCAGTATGAGGCACACATATCTGCAGGATAGAAGAAATTTCTGAACAAGAAACTTTTTTTATGCAAAAGATCTTTCACATAGTTATTTCTTCTTTGTTGCAAAATGTCTCCTCAGACTCCTTCTCAGGTCTTCTCCCAAGTGTAGATTGCCTTGTATGTTTCTCCACCTTTGTTTTTATCTCTGACTCATTTATATGCAGCTCCTTTTATTTCCGTGTGTCTCATTGCATTATAATATCAACAACATGAGAAGTTTGCATAACTGAGGATTGTCCATGAGATCTCCATTTTACATAGTTAAACTCCAAATCAGGGCTCTTGGCTTTTCTCACACATGTGTTGACAAGAATGGCAACCCACTATATTCTTTTCCATACAGTTCCTCTTTTCCATAAGGTCTAGTTATGTGTACATATTTGCCTGATGTTACTATTTTAGGACATTCTATTTATATTAGCTACCAATGACACAACTCTAATATTCTCCTGTTCTGATAAAAAATACCATAAGTCATCCTTTCTTCAATGAGTTTTCATTTTGCTTTTTTTCATATGCCCATCTCCCATACAAATATAAATATTCATAGATGATAAATATAGATATAAATACACACACAGGTTATATTTCACACTAACCCAGATGATCTTTTGGTTTAGTCCTAAAATGGTGTCACATTTTTAGCCATCACATTTTATGATTTCTGATAAGAAAAGATCCCCTCCACAATCACAAAACCACTCATACTTTTCATAAATTGCTATGATTTCAACTTGCACAACAACAAATCCAAGTCAGGCCAATTGACCCAGGCAGGGAAACAAAACTTACCTGTTGGGGTTTTAGAGATCCTGGACCAGGATGGCACTTTCTAGGTAATGCTTCCCTGTCCTCTTCACCAAAACTACATAAATGAAAGTCCTTATGGTTTTCATATTTACATGTATATCCTGTTATAATTTAGATTGGTATTAAATTGAAATTATAAATTATTTTGAGAAGTGGCCACCTTGACAATGAGTCTTCTCCTTTCAAAAATATGACATATATATTTCATTTATTGGACCTTTTTTTATGTCTTATGGTAAAGTTTTATAGTGTTTATTGTTGCTGTTGTATCTTTTTTATATATTTTTTTACTTAACTTTAAAGTATATTGTAGAATCAATCATTGTAAATAGTTTCTTTGTTTTATTCCAATTACTAGTTAACTATTGCTACTATATAGGAATACATAAAAAGTTTACTCATTTTTATATCATTTTTGTGTAGTTTTCTTGCTGTATTTTCTTACCAATTCTGGTATTATGTTTATTGGGTTTTTTTGTGGGGTTTTTTGGATTTTCTAGGTGGGAGATTTATTATTTATAAATAATAAATTTGTTAAGTTCTAATATTTACATATATTTAATTTGTTCTCTGTTGCATTGACAATGGCTATAGTACAAGGCTACATAATAACAGAGATAGTGAGCTCTGAATTTCTCGTGGATGGTATTTATACAGTTAAAGCAGATACCTACTATTCTTTGCTGAGAAAAGTCTTATGAAGAAATGGTGTTTAATTTTTTCAGTTTTTTACTAGACGTAGGGAATTGCATAAATATATTTTCAGAGTCAGCAAAAAAGCTGATCCTGGCTGATTTAAAAAAAAAAAGATTTTATTAAAAGGATATTTAAGTACAGCAAGTTCACAGGATATGTAAAGAGAAGTTGTAGGATACAAGATCAATATACAAAAGCAATTGTATTTCCACCTATAAACAGTAAACAATATAAAAATTAAATTAATACGATTACATTTGCAATTGCATCAAAAAAAAAATATACCAAAAAAAGAACATAATACTTGGCAAACTTTATTTTAAAAGTGCAAGAAAATAATAAATCTTTGATGAGGAAAATTAAAGAAGATCTAAATAAATGGACAGACATTTCATGTTTATGGTTTGGAAATTTCAATATACTAATGATGGTAATTCTCTTCAAATTGATCTATAGATTCAAAACAATCCCTATCAAAATTCCAGCAAAATTGTTTTAAATAATTGGCAAGCAGATCCTTACACTTTATATAAAAATGTAAAACACCTAGTAACAAAAATAATTTGAAAAAGAAGAGCAAGTTTTCTGCTTACACACCTAAGAAGGTTATAAGTCAGCACGTAGGCTTAACAACAGGAAAAAAGCTGAACAACAGATAAAAAGCTGATAAATCAACAACTCATCTTGGATCCATAAGAGAAGGGAAGACATAGGACAAATAGCTGCCCCCAAAATTGGAGAGACGGGAATACAGAAAATCATGGCTTATTGGCTAGAGGCTTATTGATTTTACTGATCTTTTCAAAGAACCAGCATTTAGTTTCATTGATTTGCTCTATGGATTTCCTATTTTCATTTTCTGTGATCTGCTGTAATACTTAATTATTTTCTTCTGCTTGCTTTGCAGTGAACTTGCCCTCCTTCTCCTCCTCCTCCTGTTCTTCCTCCTTCCCTTCCTCCTCCTCCTCCTTTTTTTGTTTATGTGTTTCCTAAGATAGAAACTTTGGATTTTTCTTCTTTTCTAGCATATGCATTCAGTGCTAAAATGCTCTAAGCACTGCTTTCTCTGCATCCCCCAAATTTAAATTTTTTTTTTAAGATTTTATTTATTTGCAAGAGAGAGAATGAGAGACAGAGAGCATGAGAGGGAGGAGGGTCAGAGGGAGAAGCAGACTCCCTGCTGAGCAGGGAGCCAGACGTGGGACTCGAACCCAGGACTCCAGGATCATGACCTGAGCGGAAGGCAGTTGCTCAACCAACTGAGCCACCCAGGCACCCATGCATCCCACAAATTTTAAGTTGTGTTTTCATTTCATTTAATTAAGAATATTTTAAAATTTCTCTTGAGATTTCTTCTTTGACCCATGTATTATTTGGAAGTGAGTTGTTTAATCTCCATGTATTTGGGGATTTTCCAATTGTCTTTTTATTATTGATTTCTAATTTAATTCTGTTGTGGTCTGAAAGCATGCATTGTTTGGTTTCAGTTCTTCTAAATTTATTTAGGTGTGTTTTATGGTCCAGAATTGTGGTCCATCTTGATGAATGTTCCATGAAAACTTGAGAATGTGTATTTTACTGTAGTTAGATGAAATAGTCTATAGATGTCAATCATATCTAGTTGACTGATGGTGGTGGTATGTTCTTACTGATTTTCTTCCTGCTGGACGTGTGATAGAGGGGTACTGAGTTCTCTATGATTATAGATTCATCTATTTCCTTATGCAATTTTATTAGTTTTTGTGTCATATAGTTTGACCCTCTGTTGTTAAACATATTCATATTAGGGATTGTTATGTCTTTTTGAAGAATTAACCCCTTTATCACTATATAATGTCCTTCTTTTTCCTTGATAACTTTCCTTGCCTTGCAGTATGCTGTGTCTGAACTAATATAGCTACTTCTGCTTTCTTATCATTAGTGTGTGCATGGTATATTTTGCTCTATTTATTTACTTTTAGTCTATATGTGTCATCACATTTTAAAGTGGGGTTCTCGTAGAAAACATATAGTTGGGTGTTGTTTTTTGACAATCTCTGTCTTTTAATTGGTTCATTTAGACCATTGGCGTTAAAAATGATTATTGATATAGTTGGATTAGTATCTACCATATTTGTTACTGAGCCCATTGGGAAGGGTGGCTGGGGAAAGAGGCTGATTAGTATCCACAGAACAGGTTATCTTATCCATTTGATTATTAAAATCCTCATCTGCTGAGGTCACTTTTTCATGTTCATTAAAATGAGACACAAATATCTTTATGTTTTCACCCATTCAGAGAGGTCTATCCATATACATTTTCCCCAGACTTTCTTGTCACCCATTTTCTGATCATATTCTTTCTAAGTGTCTGATTATTCTGCCAAACCATCATTGGCCACAGCCCAAGAATCAGTATATAATTGCACATTTAACCATTTTTCCTTCAAAAGAAAAGAAAAGATAAGAAAAGAATGTCCAGGTTCGTTACTCAAGTTCTTTCCATCAGGAAGATTTTCCTTCATCCCTGTCATTCAGTGATATAGTGCTGCCATGGTCCACTTGAAGATGGTGCCTGCATATTGTGTGAGACCATTTGTAAACCAGGCACAAGTTTTCTCTTCCTCTGTCAACTGATAGTAGGGAACTTCCCATGAGGTTATAATAGCAGGCTTGGAGAGAGAGGGTAGCATGGCAGAAGTAGGGACTATGTACATTTAGACCACTTCTTCAAGTGACTTACTAATATCTTCAGGGCATGCTTAAGCCTGATATATATATACATACATATATATATATACCACTTTCATTTGATGATGGAGTACTATTGTGCACACTCAATGTTATGGCTTGGTGATTCAGACAATAACCAGTTTATGTTGGCAACTCAGGTCACATAGTAATTTGGTGGTCTGTGGTTAGGATTCAGTCTCTACTAAGGCCCAGTAGGAGGCCAAAAACTGTTTCTCAAGGGGAAAGGATCTTTCCATAGAGGATTGTAGGACTTTGCTCAGAAACCCTTAGGATCTGCATTGTGATTTACCTATAAGGACTTACCAACGTCTCCAAATTTATATCATCAGTATAATGGACCAGTGTGATATCTTGTGGAAAGGAAAGACAATCAAGATTCCTGTGAGGCAGGAAAGTGAAGGTCTATTGTTGCCCTTGCCAGTCAAAAGCAAACTGCTTCAAGTGAACCTTATTGACAGGGGTGGAGAAAAAGACATTTATGCCAGGTCAATAACTGCACACCAGATACCAGCAGATGTGTTAATTTGCTCAAGCAAAGAAACTGCATCTGGTTCAAAAGCTGCAACTAGAGTTACCACACCTAGTTAAGCTTATGATGATCCACTGTTCATATCCAAGATCCATCAGTCTTATGCATTATCCAGATAGGTGAATTGAATGGGGATGTGGTGGGTATCATCACGCTGTATCTTTCAAATCCTTGATAGAAACACCAATTTCTATAATCCCTCCAGGAATGTGGTATTACTTTTTATTTACTATTTTCCTAGGTAGAAGAAGTTCAAGTGGCTTCTGCTTGAGCTTTCCCACCATAATAGCCATCTACAGTTCAGGGAATCAGTGTGTGGATTCTGGCAGTTGCTGACTCTAGCTATTCAAGTCATGCATTCTCAAACTAGAGAAATAGCCATAAATAGGTTTAGTGACCCATTGAGCCCACTGTGAGACTGACCTAAGCTAAAACTCTATTGATCACCTGACTTCCATAAACCCCTATTCTGGGGGACCACAGTAACATTTCAGGTCTCTTGGAATTAGTATCAGTTCAAAGCCAATGCCTAGTAGTCTCTAGAGGTCTGATTAATTTATTTTCCCTAGTGCACAGCCAGCCTGGTAAAAGGTTATAGATCCCTCTGGGGAAGGCTGTGGGAAATTAACAGTATAATACAGTTTTTGACAGTGTGCCAGGATCCTTTCTCAACCTCTTCTTCATTCAAGGAGTTCTGGGTCTATAAACTGACTGAAGTCTGGGAATTGATTGAAGGGCTGTGGCTCTGTTTCTATGATTTAGGTAAACCTCTTGTTCACTTGATGTAGAACATTTTTTGTTTATACAGATCAAGTAAAAATTTTATAGGCTTCCTGTCTATTTCACTTCTAGAAATACCATGATCATCTAACCAACACCATGAGTCAGACTATTCTGATTGCTTTTGACTCTGCCATCCATTGTGGTAAGCACACCCACCCTGCCTTTGGTAGTTGAGTGTAACCACTTGTCCCCTGCTATCTTGGGATTCAGTTTTTCCCATTGCATTTAGGGTTCCCACCTCAATGACTGCAGTTGACACTGTCAGGTCTGGCCTGCAGAGAAGGGTGATCACAGAGCTCTTCAGTTATGATGGGCTCTTCTCATAAATTTATTTTTCATAGTCAAGGTGAAAGATATGTCTTCCGGATCCTCCCAGGGTAGTTGAGTAGGTTTTAAATAACCCTAACTCCCCAAGTTATAGCATTTAATACAGAATTGCTGTTTAGTGGACCCATATCAATAAATTCATCCAAATCTATCTCTATCCACTGCCATTCCACACACTTAACATCTATTTTTCAACATTTTCTGTGGATTTTTGTCTGTATAAATTTGAAAATTCAAGTAGTTCCTTAAACTATAGTTTCCTTAATAGTTTCCTTAAATAATGCAGGGTTAATCTTCTCAGATGGAATAGAGCTGCTTCTACTAGGGATGGAGAGGCTGTTTCTACTGACAAAGAATCATCAAAATTTAGGGTCTCATTTTTCCATTTCATCAGGATCTTCTCAAATGTCCCCATTCCAACTTTTAGAATCCCATTCTTTCCCAATCATTGCTCTCGTTTTAAGAGTAGACACCCTGTGAAGCTGTGAATTCAATTTGCATTATAATTCTGCCACTGACTAGATGAGATTCTGGATTTAGTTTTCATCAGATATTAGCCCTGTGGCTACAGGAGATAAAAGGCTCTTTCAGAATAGACACAGAAGATTTCAGGTCATTTATGAGGTGCTTAAGCCAGGAATTGGAATCTCTGAGCTCACCTTTTTTTTTCCTCCAATTTGTCCAGTAACATTAGGAGCAACCAGACAATATTGTTACATTCTTTGGTTTGACAAAAATAGTTGAAAGTATTATGTTCATGGTCACCCAGATCCCTGCTTCTTGTAAGTGTTTGATTAGGAGTATCCAATGGCAGTATCCTGCATATCTCTATTGACAGATCATGTCATAGACTATCAGTGTTCTCTTTACTGGAAATAGAGTCATTAGTGTCTTTAAATCTAATGAGAATAGAGAGTCAATTTCAGGAACACTAGAAACAATTCAGAAGATTCATCAGTAAGATTCTACACCTGTAAAACCACTCTTGGTACCAAAATCTTGTTGTTCAGGGTTCTCCAGAGAAACAATACCACTTATATATATGGAGAAAGATATTAATTATGAGGAATTGGCTCACATGATTATGAAAGCTGGTAAGTGCAAAATTAGCAGTGGGGGTGGTGGCCAGGCTGGAGAATCAGGAGAGTTGATGGTACAGTTGAAGTCTGAAGGTGACTAGGCAGAGAACCAGGAAAGCCAGTGTTGCAGTTCTAGTCCAAATGCTGTCTGCTGAAGAATTTCCTTAGTTCAGTTCAAGCCTTCAACTATATATCTCACACTATGCTCCGCCCCCCTCCAGTTTATTCTCTGTATGTGTTGCCTTAAAATATGCAATACCTTTGGGACCTATATTTTGCAGCAATCTTGGTCCAAATGTGTTTTTATTGGGATTTCTTCCCATGGTCTAATTTTATATTCAATCTTTAAGGAATTTCTTAATGCTGCTGATCATTTGTAGATTTTTTTAAATTCCCCAGTAATGCTATAAATTTATTTTTTTAAAAAATCTGTTCTGATACTTCAAGAGGAAAAATGTATGTAACCTCAATCATTACCTTGATCCACTCTCATTTATTTCTTGAAACATTCTTTCCTCTTAGAATTACATGATGTTTTACTCTACAGTTTTTCCTTCTATATCTTTGACATGCTCTTCTCTGACTCTTTTTCTTCTCTTCAGAGTTCTATACTTGACCCTTTACTATTTTTATTTAACCACTTCTCTTTAGTGGGGTTGAGGTGAAGTATTACTGTCTTTAAATTAGTAACTGAGAGGCTCTCTATAAGCTACTTGTCATCTGCTTCAGATAAGATATTTTTCCAGTTTTTCCTCCCCTTTTTATCAAAAAAAAAAAAAAAGGGAAGGAAGAAAGACTTAATAACTAAAATGTCAGCAGCCTCCAAACCCATAAAACTAGCTTAGCCTAGGAATTCATATTATCAATAGTATCCACTATTTTTTCCGGCTAATACAGATGGGGCTTTGTCCCAGACATAATACTGAGGAAGGGAAATGTATTCACAGCTTAGGTCATCTGCAGGTGTAGATACAGTAAAGCAGAACTGTGTGCATGCATGTGTGTGCCTGTGCATGTGTTGCTAAATATAGTGCAGATGTTAAACCTGTTCTCAGTGGGAAGGCAGCAAGTGTGTTTTGCCCAAATAAGGCCATGACTAATCTCGTCCCTCAGAGGAATGTTTTTGCTCACTAGTGGCAAGCTCATTGCCAAATATCCTTAGGACTTACAGTGAGAAAGCTGACCTGGAAGTTGCATCGTTGCAAAATTAGGCTTCATAAGAGCTCTGGTCCCTCACTTGAATATTGAATTTTCACTTGACCATTTGTACTTCTTTGGCAACGGACTGAACATGGCAGATGGTTTTCCTGTTGAATGCCATTTCTCATTGTTTCACAGTAATTGACTAAAGTGCTACATTGAAAAGGATTCTAAGGTCAAATATATACTCTTTGGGAAAGAAGTTATAATCAATTAACAATATCAATCATGGGTAACAGGAGGAACAAATGGAGAATTGATTGCTACGTCCAATACAAAGTTTCACCAAATTCCCTAAAACCTAGAAATATATTGTCAAACATTTATCAGGCACCATTTCCCTTGAATTTTTTCCATTGAAAATTATAAATCTAAGTCCATGTAAAAGTACTTACTGAATAGTGTCTTAACGTTTGATTTATTTCATTTCCTAAAATGTGTGGTAGCAAAACAAATGTGTTGTCTAGAACACAAAACTGATAGGATTTCTCTCTTTATACATAGCACATTTGAGGTTTTTAGACAGTGGTTAAGATTTATTCCCTGTCATCTAGAATGATTATTTTACTTCAATGACTCAAATCTTCATAGAGTTTTCCATTCACACATTTAAGTAATTTACTAAAATTTATATTAGATAATTTAGATTAAAATACTATTAGAATATTAAAATAGAAGACTGAGATGGGGATGTGTCACATATAGTGCTATAGCTGAGTCTGAAAATGACTGACAGAGATTACTTTTTATGAAAATTGATAAGGCATGTTTAACTTGAATCATATGTACATTCCAACACAGCATTAAAGATACATGATTTGCTTATGAGCCATTGCAGATTCACAAGTATATTAGAATTCTAATTTTCATATTGGTGCCATTTCCAATAAAACTTGCTGCTAAAAACCATAATTTTTTTCAACATTAGAGCAAAAAGGCCGTTGTGTGACATTTTCCATCAAATTTTATAGATGATTTATTCAATTCAATTTGGTTGAAGGGCTCCTAATAGAGGGTTGATAGATTTCTTGAAAAGAATATTGCATAGAGAAAAAAATAGACAATGATAAATGAAGACATGCTTCTATCTTGTAATAACCTATACTAACTCTCAAGTACATTCCAATGGAGGGCACAAATAGTACAGATAATATAAGCCTGATCATTCTAAGCATATTTTATTTGGTTTTCAAATATAATCAGAATGATAGTATACACTCTGACACATCCATCCTGATTTTCACCTTGACCTTATCAATATTGCACTATATTAATCAAATGAAAGGAAAGGTCTGGAGTAATCATAAATCATTATTTACATATAATATATAAATGTATAATATAATAATATATAGTATAGTTTGTATATATAATTATATACTATCCTAAAAAAGAGAACTTTCTACATCATAGTGAGTTGACAAAAGGCACACATGGCACTTTGACCTGGTGTGCCAATACACAAAGAATAATGGTATTCCCTTTACTTAGTCATCTTACTTACCAGATTCCAGAAATGTTAGATATACGACTATAATTTTACAGGACTTCTCTAGTTTTTTTTTCTTTCCCCTACAACTCTCTACTCCAGATATTTTTCATTTGAACATCAACTACATTTATAATCTGTGTCAGTCTAAGAATTATATGTGGCTTTGCCTCAATACTGTTTAGTCATGTACTTTAGTCTAGTTTCCTGGTCAGATTCAGAGTTGCTCAGGAATCTTTTAACTAATGAAGTAGAAATGACTACCAATTTTTACCTGGGTATTTCAGATGAAATTGGCCACCATTACAACTGTTTCAAATTTATTTGTTTCCCTGTTGACTGCTATTAACCAAAGTAGGATAGTATGTCAGAAATCTAGTAGAAAATGTGCCTATTTTAAGACTAAAATGCTTATTTATACAGCCAAGCCCCTCTTTTTTTTGAATTAATATCCTAAAGAAATAAAATAAAGGGCTGTTTGACATACATGGATTCCACAGGAAATGTTTTACTTTGTTTCCTGTGGAGTCACTGTTCATTGGTAAGGATAAATCAGATATACAGACTAGAATATTTATTTATTAAGTCTATCATTTATACTCTTATCACTTTCTTGACAAATGACAGCATCAATATATACAGTTCAAGTCCTTCAATGCTGTTGGTACCACTTCATTATCTCCTTTGTTCATTTTTCCATGTTTTTTAAAGATGCTGCAATTCCCAATTGTCAGATTATTTTTATAGAGGTAAAAAGGTCAACAAGCTGTACCTAAATTCTCTCATTTGCTTCTATTCCACGTTCACATATTTCTGGAAATATGTTATTATGGTCTATTATTTTCCAGTGACAATTTAGTTTGCATCAGCAAAATTTATTTTTTAATTTTTAAAAAAATATATCTGTAGCATGTTATTCTTTTTGTTTGTTTCAAGTTTTTATTTTAAGCATCAGCAAAATCTAGATTGAACATTAAGAAAGTTTCAAAAGTTATGAGATAGAAACAAAGAAATTCTTTATATAGTTTTTGATAGTACATGGAAATTGATATAAAGTAAATTTTATTTATTGATAATTGCAAAGATACAAAATGATTCCTTTTAAAGATGTTAACAGTGATGTCCTAAAATTGAGTAGTTGGAGGGATTGATACTTAAAAAAGTATTTGGCTGTTCAGTTTCTACAACAGGAAGTAATATCCATTTTTTTTCCAATCATGAAGAGGAAAGAAGATCAATATCTATGCTTTAAGATTATAAAAATCATTAAATCTTCAAAAATCAAATCTGACAGGGCATCTGGGTATCTCAATTGGTTAAGCGTCCAACTCTTGGATTAGGGTCAGTGTCACGATCTCAGGGTTCTGAGATTAAGCCCTGCATCAGGCTTTGTGCTCAGCTGAGTCTCTCTCTCTCCCTCTGTCCCTCCCCTGCCCCATGCTCTTTCTCTCTCTCTCTCAAATAAATAATCTTTCAAAAAATCAAATCTGGCAATGTTTTTTACATGATTTCAGTATAATGTGTCACATTTTTTACATTTAAAAAAGATAGAACTATTAATAAAATGTAAAAATGTTCTGTTTTAGGATTTTGGCATAGAGAGATTATTGTTTTCTCAGCTATAGCCTGATTACTAGACCTTTCTTTTTTTTTTTAATTTTGACAAATAATTTAAGCACTTGCTGCCATGTGTAACTAATCTACTTTTATATTTCTGTTTTTATAAGAGATATTTTATAAGCATACTTCATCACATTTTGAAATTAAGTATTCAAAATAAATATTTATAGCTATCTCAAATCTTCTTCATTTTTTTCTTTTTCAAAATATGCCATAGTAACTTACAGATATTTTATGGGCCTTTTAGACCATGATCTAATATTCTGGAGATAACAAAGAATCAAATAGCAAATTTGGAGTTGGGATATAAAAATAAATTATTTAAATTCTTATAGCACTTATATCAGTCAAAATTTAGTAATGCCCAAGGATCATTGTCAAATTAGCTGAAGTGATTTTTGATAATATCCATATATGTATGAATGTATGTATGTATCCATTTCCCTCTCTCTCTCTCTCTGTTTCTTTCTCTTTCCCATCTATCTTCTGCCACATTTTTTCTCACTGCCATTTTTTTTTCTCTTTTGGTGAATCTAATAGTTCATATTAACACCAAATATACTCAGGAAAAAACTATCACCCATTAGTAAAATAATGACATAATTCAATTTTAGAACCAAAAAAATAATTTTTAAATTTTCTCTTTGTGAAAATATGGTAAAAGTGAGAATGAGTCAAAGTGAATTTAAATCCAGTTTAATGTTGTCTAGCAAATCACTCAGTGTTGGAAATGACCTTGCCAAAGTGCATGGGACAACTTAAAAAGTGTAATTTGACAATAAAGAAAAGTATGACAGTGCTTTCACTTTTCTTGTTTGGGTATCAAAAATTTAATGGCTTTTTGTTTATTCTTTAGAAGCATAATGTGAAAGCATACACATTAATTAAAGCAGAAAATATTTAATTAGACCATAATAGTCACCTAAAGTATGAGAGGCAAAGACATTACAGTATATTATGGAAAAAAAATTGCAGTATACTATACAGTTTAGTATAGTGTATGATAATGTAATTGTAAACTCCTTTACATTTAAAAGCTTTTTCAATTATAATACCCATCTTACTTGAGCCCATCAATGATTTTTAAAAATTCTTATGGGATTTTTGAAATACACACAAAAGTAAGAAGTGTATTTTAAAGAACCTTCAAATTACTGAATTCTATATGGTAGAATTATTGATATTTTTTTTTACTCTTGCATTCCTTAATCTTTCATTTCCTTCTTTTACTTCCCTTTTTAATTAAATATACAATTTTAACATATACAGAAAAGTTAATTTAAATTGTAGCTGTGTGAAAAGCTAACTTATGTGTAACTCATTATAGGACCTTTCTATTTTTTTATCATTGTTCTCCATATGCTAAGATATATTCTGAATATATAATTTGTGGTCAAATAAAATAAACTTACAATTCTTCAGTAGCTCAAATCTATATTTAATTTGCACAAGTATTCCCTTAGCATTTGGTTAAATGCTTAAGCTATGATAATTCAACAATGGTGGGCAGCATCCTTAAGCTAATTCAATTTAAAGACAGTATAGCTGTCACTATATTGCAGCTAAATTTGTTTAAAAAATTAAACTGAAATAAGTGGATTTTTTTCTGCAGAGGATATGATTGATTGGTTGATCAATTGATTTAATTATTTTGGTTGATAAGCTTTGTGTGTTTGTAGAAATAAGCTGATTGAAGGAAAAATCATCGATTAATGCATTTTGCCCTATTAGAAATGAAAAATTCAAAGTAGAGAATGCCTATTTTCCATGCCCTTTCCTGCATCATACAGATGAGTCTCTTTTACCCTAGAGTTAGAAGTCTCTTCTTTGAAGGATTTCTGCACTCTGCCAAGCCTTTCACTCTACTTTCAAAGTACAAACAATTCTTTATTCTGTAGTGTCCTTTAGCCATTTTGAAATAAACATAACTCGAATTCATATAGTGCCTACCAGGCATAAATCCTGTGGCATGTCATAGATATTAATTAATAGAATTGCATGAGCCATATGGTGATATGCACTAATTCAACAGCACAATTACTATCTTTAAACACTAAAGACTCCTAGAAACTCTAGGCCCTTAGGCGTATTATTTAGATTTTATTGGGTTTCAACTGGCAGACAAACTAACCAACAACATAGAACAAAACAGAATTTGTGGTTTTGCCTTCTAAGTTTATATTAATGGTATCAAGGGCTCAAACTTCCACATAGGGTGCTCTTTGTCTTATGGATTATTTCTTTTTCAATATTATCACTAGATTTGAATCATTTGCCTTATGTTTTATACAGCTTTCTTGATATAAAGAAACATCATCTCAAAGTTAACAAAAATCTTTCTCATTATTTTATACCATAAAACTAATATAAAATATATTTTACCAAATATAAATTATCTTGTTTGATAATTTTATAATGTTACAGGTAAATGGTAACTCCCTCTTGCTTTAATCATCAATGCATATGCATATCATTAATCATTAATGCATATGTCAGCATTGGATATTTAGCAAGCCATTTTTCTCCATGTTCTAATAGATTTGAGTAGGAGAGGATTTTTTTAAAGTTTTTATTTAAATTCCCATTATTTAACATACAGTGTAATATTAGTTTCAGGTGTACAATGTAGTGATTCAACACTCCCATACATCACCCAGTGCTCATCACAACGAGTGCACTCCTTAATCCCCATCACCTGTTTCCCCCATTCACCTACTCACTTCCCCTCTGGTAACCATCAGTTTGTTCTCTATAGTTAAGAGTCTATTTCTTGGTTTGCCTGTCTCTCTTTTCCCCCTTTGCCTGTTTGTTTTGTTTCTCAAATTCTACAAATGAGTGAAATCATATGGTATGGGATGCCTGGGTAGCTCAGTCAGTTAAGCATCTCCCTTCGGCTCAGGTCATGATCCCAGGGTCCTGGGATCAAGTCCCGCATTGGGCTCCTTGCTCAGCAGGAAGCCTGCTTCTCCCTCTCCCTCTGCCCTTTCCCCCGCTTGTGCTCTCTGGCTCTATCTCTCTCTCTTTGTCAAATGAATAAATTAAAAAAATCTTTAAAAAATTAAATTAGCAGTTTATGTGCCTTTAGATTTTATAGAACAGTACTGGAAGTTAGAAAATACGTTATATAAGACAATGAGAATGGGAACACTTTCCAGGCCTGGCATTGCTTTCTTTGATTTCATTGATTTCTGATCAACCAAGTTGTATTGTTTTAATCAAGAAGTGAATATAGCTGATATTTTCTGGTAAATTCATAGCAATATATTTCAAATTTGGAGACCTTTGGTGCCTTCCTCTTACAGTGCATAATAGAACTTGTTTTTGCAAAACCATGTCAGACTGTGGCTACATGGGAGTGATTATTTAATCGTCATCTTTTATTATCTTTAATTTTGTCCCTTTCATCCATTTTATAACATCTACAATCTTTCAGCATTTTAAAATTAATAATTAGTAACTGGATTGGGGAGACGAGATGAAGAACACCTTGTTGGATTCATTTTGGTATTCAACATATTTTTAATGAAAACTAACTCGAAATTCTAAATGATGCAGAAGTGGGGTTGGAGTCAGGACACATGGACTCACAGTGTAAGTCTTATAATCATTTAGATTCCTGGTTTTAAATAGTCTCAGAGGTGTTTCTATCAGCCAAGGGATTGCTTGTTCCTAGTATGTCAAGCATTATGCAAGTGATGGCAAAGTTGATTCTATCTAGAACATCAAAGACATATTGGATTAAAGTCACAAAGCTAACTATCATATTTCTTTTTCTTTCCTACTTTCTTATTTCATATTTCCTATTTTTTTTCTAGTTAAATTTTAGATAACATTTCTAAAGTGTATTAAAATTAGGTAATTACATACTTATAAGTGAAATTAGATTACTATTGGGGCCTGGAAATACTAATGAAGCTTCAAGAACTAAACTATATACTCCCTTCTTAACAACAGGTTTAACCTGATATTGCCTTTAAATAAGGAAATTTATGTATTTTTCTTTAAAAATGATAGTATGTACCTCTTCTACTCATGAAATACATAATAGTTTTTGGGAAAATATGTATCTGTCACAACATATAAATACATGCATACTGGGAGGAGGAAAAGATGGTGGAGGAGTAGGGGACCCTATTCCAGGTGGTCTCCAGAATTGAGCTGGATATCCACCAGACCACTCTGAACACCCACGAAATCAGCCTGAGATGTAAGAAGATAGATCTGGATCTTTACAAACAGAATATCGCAAGCTCTTAGATCTGAGATATGAGGCAGGGAGCCGTAATTCCTCAGGCAGATATCAAAAAATAAACGGAAGGGGGAGGGAGCTGCCATAAGCGCTGGTGCAGGGAAGGTGAAATAACACAGGAGCGCAAAAGCCTCCCGCACTGGGGACCGGGCACAGATTCGCAGACCAGTAGCAATGGGGAAAGGACGTTAGGGCAGCCCCCTGGACTGAAACCTGGAGCAGCAGGGCCGCTCATGATAACTGGGAGCGGCTGGTGGTTTTAGAAGCACAAAGGGTAGAGATGTGCCCCCATGCCCCAACCTGGAGGCGAGGACTGGGAGTGCCACTGAGTGGCGCACAACCCAGGCTGCTGCAGGTTATAGCAGCACATACAGAAACGGAGATAGTGTGGCCTGGAGAGCTCACTGAAGAACAGACTGTGATCTCTCTGCTCTGAGGCAGAGGGTTGGAAATGGTCTCTTCTGCTCTGACTCTCTGAAGAGACACGAAAAGCCACCAGGGAAAGCCGCCAGAAAACAAAAGCCTCAAAAAAACAGTTTTCACTGAGCCTATCCCCCCCCCCCCACAGGGGGCAAGGCAACTCTGCCCAAACGGGGTTGCCTAAGTAACAGTGTGCCAGGCCCCTCCCTCAGAAGATAGGCTGGGAGAACAAGAGGCCAACACCCCTAAGGTCCCTATAAAACACGTACATCTTGCTTGGGTTGTGGTCAATAATTTGGACTCTGTACATTCTCTCAACCACCCCTCAACAGAATGACTAGGAGGAGGAACCCCCCAAATCGGAAAGACTCAGAGACTGTGACTTCTGCCACAGATTTACAAATGGATACAGATATAACCAAGATGTCAGAAATGGACTTCAGAGTAACAGTTAAAAAGCCAATAGCTAGAATGGAGAAATCGATTAATGGCAACATAGAGTCTCTAAGGGCAGAAATGAAAGCTGAACTGGCAGAATTTAAAAATGCTATCAATGAGATCCAATCTAATCTAGATACTCTAACAGCTAGGATAAACAAGGCAGAAGAACGAATTAGTGATCTAGAAGGCAAATTGATAGAAAAGAAGAAAAAAGAGGAAGCCTGGGAGAAACAGCTTAAAATCCATGACAGAATTAGAGAAATAAGTGATGCCATTAAATGTTCCAATGTCAGAATTATTGGGATCCCTTAGGGGGTGGAGAGGGAGGACTAGAAGATATATTTGAGCAAATCATAGCTGAGAACTTCCCTAATCTGGGGAATTAAACAAACATTTTTGTGCTAGAGACAGGACCCCTCCCAAGATCAAAGAAAACAGGCCAGCACCCTGGCATGTAATAGTAAAACTCGCAAATCTTAGAACCAAGGAAACCATCTTAAGGGTAGTTACAGGGAAGAGATTCCTTACATACAGAGGGAGGAACATGAGAATAACATCAGACCTATCCACAGAGACCTGGCAAGCCAGGAAGGCCTGTCAAGACATATTCAGGGTACTAAATGAGAAGAACATGCAGCCAAGAACACTTTATCTGGCAAGACTGTCATTTAGAATGGATGGAGAGATGCAAGCTTCCAAGACCGGCAGAAACTGAAAGAATAGGTGGCCACTAAGCTGGCCCTGCAAGAAATATTAAGGGGGGGTTATATAAAAGGAGAAAGACCCCCAAGAGTGATATTGATCAGAAATTTACAGAGACAATCTATAGAAACAAGGTCTTCACAGACAACATGATGAAAATAAATTCATATCTTTCAATAATCACTCTCAACATGAATGGCCTAAATGCTCCCATAAAACAGCACAGGGTTGCAGATTGGATAAAAAGACAGGACCCATCCATATACTATCTACAAGAGACTCGTTTTGAAACTAAAAATACATCCAGACTGAAAGTGAAGGGATGGAGATCCATCTTCCATGCCAAAGGACCTCAAAAGAAAGCTGAGGTTGCAATTCTTATATCAGACAAATTAGATTTTAAGCTACAGACTGTAGTTAAAGACACAGAAGGACATTATATCATCCTAAACGGTCTATCCAACAAGAAGATCTAACAATTGTAAATATCTATGCCCCCAACATGGGAGCAGCCATCTACATAAGCCAACTGTTAACCAAAATGACGAGTCATTTTGATAATAATACGTTAATTGTAGGAGACCTCAGTACTCCACTCTCAGCAATAGACAGATCATCTAAGCAGAAAATCAACAAAGAAACAAGAGCTTTGAATGACACACTGGACCAGATGGACCTCATAGATATATACAGAACATTCCACCCTAAATCAACAGGATACTCATTCTTCTCAAGCGCACGTGGAACTTTCTCCAGAATAGACCACATACTGGGTCACAAATCAGGTCTCAACCAATACCAAAGGATTGAGATTATTCCCTACATATTCTCAGACCATAATGCTTTAAAACTGGAACTCAAGAAAAAAATTTGGCAGAAATTCAAACACTTGGACTCTAAAGACCATTCTACTCTAGAATGTTTGGGTCAACCAGGTAATCAAAGAAGAAGTTAAACAATTCATGGAAACCAATGAGAACGAAAACACATCGGTCCAAAAACCATGGGATACCGCAAAGGCAGTCCTAAGGGGGAAATACATGGCTCACTCAAAAAAACAGAAAAATCCCAAATTCACCAACTAACTTTACATCTTAAAGAACTGGAGAAAAAAACAACAAACGATGCCTAAGCCACTCATTAGAAGACAAATTATGATTAGAACAGAGATCAATGAATTAGAAACCAGAAACACAGTAGATCAGATCAACGAAACTAGAAGCTGGTTCTTTGAAAGAATTAATAAGATCGATAAACCACTGGCCAGACTTATCCAAAAGAAAAGAGAAAGGACCCAAATTAATAAAATTATGAATGAAAGGGGAGAGATCACGACTAACACCAAGGAAATAGAAACAATTATTAGAAATTATTATCAATAACTATATGCCAATAAATTAAGCAACCTGGAGGAAATGTATCCTTCCTGGAAACCTATAAACTGACAAGACTGAAACAGGAAGAAATTGACAACCTGAATAGGCCAATAACCAGTAAGGAGATTGAAGCAGTGATCAAAAACCTCCCAAAAAACAAGAGTCCAGGGCCTGATGGATTCCATGTGGAATTCTACCAAACATTCAAAGAAGAAATAATACCTATTCTCCTAAGCTGTTTCAAATAACAGAAACAGAAGGAAAGCTTCCAGACTCATTCTATGAGGCCAGCATTACCTTAATCCCCAAACCAGGCAAAGACCCCGTCAAAAAGAATTTCAGACTGATATCCCTTATGAATATGGATTCCAAAATTCTCAACAAAATCCTAGCTAATAGAATCCAACAATACATTAAAAGGATCATCCACCACAACCAAGTGGGATTTATCCACAGGATGCAAGGGTGGTTCAACATTTGCAAATCAATCAGTGTGATAGAACACATTAATAAGAGGAGAGAGAAGAACCATATGGTCCTCTCAATTGATGCAGAAAAAGCATTTGACAAAATACACCATCCTTTCCTGATTAAAATTCTTCAGAGTATAAGGATAGAGGGAACATTCCTCAAGTTCATAAAATACATCTATGAAAAACCCACAGCGAATATCATCCTCAATGGGGAAAAGATGAGAGCTTTCCCTTAAGATCAGGAGCATGTCAAGGATGCCTACTCTCCCTACTATTGTTCAGCATAGTACTAGAAGTCCTGGCAACAGCAATCAGACAACAAAAAGAAATAAAAGGTATTCAAATTGGCAAAGAAGAAGTCAAACTCTCTCTCTTCACAGATGACATGATACTTTATATGGAAAATCCAAAAGACTCCACCCTCAAATTACTAGAACGCATACAGCAATTCAGTAACGTGGCAGGATACAAAATCAATGCACAGAAATCAGTTGCTTTCTTATACACTAACAATGCAACTGTAGAAAGAGAAATTAGAGAAACGATTCCATTTACAATAGCACCAAAAACCATCAGATACCTTGGAATACACCTAACCAAAGAGGTAAAGGATCTATACTCTAGGAACTACAGAACACTCATGAAAGAAATTGAAGAAGACACAGAAAGATGGAAAACATTCCATGCTCATGGATCGGAAGAATAAACATTGTTAAAATGCCTATGATACCCAAAGCAATCTATATCTTCAACGCCATCCCAATCAAAGTTCCAATGACATTTTCAAAGTGCTGGAACAAACAATCATAAAATTTGTATGGAATCAGAAAAGACCCCGAATTGCCAAGAAGATGTTGAAAAAGAAAAACAAAGCTGGGGGCATCATGTGGCCAGATTTCAAGCTATATTACAAAGCTGTGATCACCAAGACAGCATGGTACTGGCACAAAAACAGACATATAGACCAATGGAACAGAATAGAGAGCCCAGATATGGACCCTCAACCCTATGGTCAAATAATCTTCAGCAGAGCAGGAAAAAATATGCAATGGAAAAAAAAACAGTCTCTTCAATAAATGGTGCTGGGAAAATTGGACAGCCACATGCAGAAGAATGAAACTCGACCATTCTCTAACATTATACACAAAGATAAACTCAAAATGGATGAAAGACCTCAATGTGAGACAGGAATCCCTCAAAATCCTAGAGAACATAGGCAGTAACCTCTTCAACATCAGCCACAGAAACTTCTTTCAAGATACATTTCTAAAGGCTAGTAAAACTAAAGCAAAAATGAACTTCTGGGACTTTGTTAAGATAAAAAGCTTCTGCACAGCAAAGGAAAGTCAACAAAACAAAAAGGTAACCCACAGAATTGGGAGAAGATATTTGCAAAGGACACTACAGATAAAGGGCTTCTATCCAAGATCTATAAAGAACTTCTCAAACTCAACACCCCCAAAAAAACAAATAATCAAGTCAAAAAATGGGCAGAAGACATGAACAGACACTTCTCCAAAGAAGACATACAAATGGCTAACAGACACATGAAAAAATGTTCATCATCATTAGTCATCAGGGAAATTCAAACCAAAACCACATTGAGATACCACCTTACACCAGTTAGAATGGCAAAAATTGACAAGGCAAGAAACAACAAATGTTGGAGAGGTTGTGGAGAAAGGGGAACCCTCTTACACTGTTGGTGGGAATGCAAGTTGATACAGCCACTTTGGAAAACAGTGTGGAGGTGCCTCAGAAAATTAAAAATAGAGATACCCTATGACTCAGGAATTGCACTACTGTGTATTTACCTCAAAGACACAGATGTAGTGAAAAGAAGGGTCATATGCACCCCAATGTTCATAGCAGCAATGTTTGCAATAGTCAAACTGTGGAAAGAGCTGAGATGCCCTTCATCAAATGAATGGATAAAGAAGATGTGGTCCATATATATAATGGAATATTACTCAGCCATCAGAAAGGATGAATACCCAACTTTTACATCAACATAGATTGAACTGGAGGAGATTATGCTAAGTGAAATAAGTCAAGCAGAGAAAGTCAATTATCATATGGTTTCACTTATTTGTGGAACATAAGGTATAGCATTGAGCACATTAGGAGAAGGAAGGGGGGGAATTGGAGAGCAAGATGAACCATGAGAGACTATGGACTCCGAGAAACAAACTGAGGGTTTTAGAGGGGAGGGGGGTGAGGGGGATGGGTTAGCCTGGTGACGGGTTGTTTTTTTTTTTTTAAGATTTTATTTTTTTGTCAGAGAGAGAGAGCACAAGCAGGGGGAGTGGCAGGCAGAGCAGGTAGAGGGAGAAGCAGGCTCTCTGCCAAGCAAGGAGCCCGATGTGGGGCTCGATCCCAGGACCCAGGGATCATGACCTGAGCCGAAGGTAGACGCTTAACCAACTGAGTCACCCAGGCATCCCCCGGTGATGGGTATTAAGAAGGGCACATACTGCATGGAGCACTGGGTGTGATACAAAAACAGTGAATTGTGAATCACCACATCAAAAACTAATGATATATTGTATGGTGACTAACATAACATAATAAAATTAAATTAAATTTAAAAGATGCATACTTATTTTGCCAAATTCTAGCATTTTTTTCATATCAAGGAAAAATATCACAGAACAGGGAAGGTAGAATAGAAAATATCTCACTCTTTAATTAAGCTGTAACCATTCTTAGCTTATTAATAGGTTTTTTTTCTTTTTGTGGAAGTATCCTACTCCTTCTGCATACCTGCCCACTTTACCTTTATTACTCTCTTGCTTTGACTGAGAACAACTTCTTATTCATACCTAAGGATTTTTGCCCTAGGGGGCTGGATCAAAAAATTACACATAAAGAATGGTTGGAATTGCCTTCATCCAGAGTTTTTCAAGAGGTAGCCTGGTAATGTGTCAAGCATCCAAAACAAATGTCTTACCCAGTAGTTCAGTAAAAGGAAATATTTTGGATAGGATTTGAATCTTTTTTTAAATACTCCAGATGAAGAATTATGCAGTATTTTGTATATCTGACACCTTTCTCTTAAACTTGTGTTCAATCTGAACTATAGGGGGCCATTGTTTATTTAACATCTTACTATGTGCCAGGAAATTTTCCACCATCTATTTCTTTAATATTTGTTAATACAATTACAACATCCTTATATTCAAATTTCCTTTTTCACTTCTCTTTTGTTTAGAACCTCTCTTTTTTTTTTATCTAGATCACTGCCAAATTCAGAGCTAATAACACTATATCCTTGTTGAAAAAGAACTCCAAGGGCACATGGGTGGCTCAGTTGGTTAAGTGTCTGCCTTTGGCTCAGGTCATGATCCCAGGATCCTGGGATCAAGCCGCACAACAGGCTCCCTGCTTCTCCCTCTTGTGGAGAAGCCGCTCCCCCCTGCTTGTGTGCTCTCTCTCTCTCTCTGTCAAATAAATAAATAAAATCTTTTTTTAAAATAAATAAAAAGAACTCCAATGACTCACTATCGCTTATAGCAGAAGTCAGCACACTTTTTCTGTAAAGAGCCAGATAGTAAATATTTTTTAAGTTTTACAGGTCAAAAGGCAAAATAATGATATTTTTAGGTAACTATATAACAAGAGAGAAAACAAGTTTCCATAATTTCTTACAGATGACATTTTAAAATAATAATTATAATAGTCACTTTCTGTAATATAGATCTACTAATGGGAATGGATTTGGGAGAAATAAAAACTAAAGCTCAAACTTAGTGTTCCCTAATATCAAGTTGATTATAATTGTTTGTCTGTAAATACCATTCTCAGCTTATGTTCTGTATAGTATAGTAACAGGCAGAGGACAGAATTTGGCCTATCAGCCATTCAAACATGGCTCAGTGTCACTTGGTCTTTCATAAGGTATTTCCTGCCCATCTTTATAACCTCATTCCCATGTTTCTTAATATCTTATCCTCTGTGAAACCAGTGGTTAGGAAAAGGTATACATTTTGTAGTGCCTGAGGAGCTAAGATGGTGGCATAGTAGGAGGAACCTCGGCTTGCCTCTTCCCTCAAACACAGATAGATAACTGTCAAATCATTTTGAATACTCAAGAAATTGACATGAGGACTGACAGAACAAACTGCACCCTACAGGAAAAGAAGAGGCCACATTGAGGAGGGTAGGAAGTGTGGAGATATGGTTTAGGGAAGAAATGGATTGCAGATGCTACAGAGGGGAGAGAGCTGTGGTCATGGAAAAAGGTGAAAGAGAGTGGAGCACACAGGGATATGCTTAAGGAGAACACTTTCCCAAAGCTGTTGGCTGGGAAAATGAGAGGGGCTGATTTTTGTGAGTTTTTGCAACCAGCGGGGCTCAAACACTAGAGTTTTAGAGGTCCACGGGCTTGGCTGGGATAGTGACCTGAGGGCACTGCCCTACTCCTGAAATGAATGCAGGTGAGCAACCCTGGACAGATGGTGTGATCTGAGGATAGCCTACAATGCATGGGGAGAGACTGTTCGCTCTTGTATCTATAAGAGGTTGCCTTCACAGAGGTGCTTCACCAGTGGGCACCATGTCCCTCCCCCTCCCTTCAGCATAGGAGCAGAAATACCTGCTGAAGGTGGCTAACCCAAATACTGGCTATTTAACCTGCTTTACTCGAAATCCCATGCCCCTGTGCTCTGGTATGACTGCCCTTCTCAGTCAAACCTGCATCTGTCCCAGCATGGCGAGTGCCTCCCTCAGAAGACCTGCACAGGCACCCCACACTACCACCACCACACCAGGTCCCTAAAGTGTAGAGTTTTAAAAATCAGCAGGCCTGGCTGGCATAGAGCCCAAAGTGCACTGCACTGCTCCAGGCAGGCAAGCAACCTGGAGACAGACAGAATGAAAATAGCAATCTGAAAAATGCTGGGATGCCTGAGGGGAAATTATTTGCTCTTCTGGGAGTGATTCCCTGAGAGCAACAAGTACAAACTCCCTTCTCTGGAGACGAATGAGCTGTCTGGCGCCATTTCCCTCACCCACCCCTCAGCACAAACCAGCTTCAGTAAATGGCACAGTGCCAACAACTGGCTGCCTAACCTGCTTACATCAAGTCCTGCCCACCCTGCACTCTGCTAGTACTGTTTTTCTTGGACAAGTGTGCCTAAGGACCAGCACAGTAGGCCCCCTCCCCAGAAGACCAGCACAAACCCCCACACACCATGTCTACTGACCATAGACTTCTGCAAGGCTTCAGTTCTAGTGGAAGTAGCATCAGGTCTCATTTAACAAGCACACTGGAGCACCCCTAATTAAAACTAACCACACTCTGGCCAAAGTCCAAACAATGCACACTGCAGGCAAGGAGAACCTCTGCAGATGACTGACCTGAGGGATAGAACAGCCAAAACACAGCAGCAGAGTCCATGCAGCACGCACAAGAGACACTCCCTGAAGCCCCAGGTCTTGGACACTGTATGACCTCTTCTTCACAAAGCCATTACTCTCAGAAGCAGGAACCATAACAGGTTTTCTAACACAGAGAAGAAGACAGAGACCTAGACAAAATGCCAAGATGGAGGAATTAATCCCAAAAGAAAGAAAAAAAGGTCATGGCCAGAGATTTAATCAAAATAGATATAACTAATATACCAGATGGAGAATTTAAAACAACAATTATAAGGATACTCACTGGGCTTGAGAAAAACATAGAAGACAGAGAGACCCTTAACCCAGAGATGGAAGAATTAAATAATCAGGCAGAAATGAAAAATTTTATTAATTTTTAATTATAAAAATTTATTAATGAGATTCAAAACTGACTGGATGTAATGACCACAAGGATGGAAGAATTAGAGGAATGAATATATGATATAAAAGATAGAATTATGGAAAATAATGGAAGTTGAAAAAAAGAGAAAGAAGAAGAATGATGGATCACAAGAGTAGACTTAAGGAACTCAGTGACTCCAGCAAGCATAATAACATTCATATCATAGGAGTCCCAGAAGAACAAGAGAGAGAAAAGGGGGCAGAATGTTTATTTGAGGAATAATAACTGAAAACTTCCCTAATCTGCGGAAGAAAACAGACATTCAAATCCAGGAGGCACAGAGAACTGCCATCAAAATCAACAAGAGCAGGCCAACACCAAGACATATTGTAGTTAAATTTGCAAAATATATTGATAAAGAAAAAATCCTAAAAGCATCAAGACAAAAGAAGTCCCTGACCTTAAGGTTAGCTGCAGATCTCTCCATGGAAACTTGGCAAGTCAGAAAGGACTGGCATAATATATACAATGTGCTGAATGGGGAAAATTGGCACCTGAGAATACACTATCAAACAAGGCTATCATACAGAATAGAAGGAGAAATAGTTTCCCAGACAAACAAAAACTAAAGGAGTTCATGACCACTAAACCAGTCCTGCAAGAAATATTAAAGGGGATTCTTTAGGGAAAGGAAAGACCAAAAGTGACAAAGATTAGAAAGGAACAGAGAAAATCTCCAGAAACAATGACAAAACAAGTAATAAAATGTCACTAAATACATCTCTATCAATAATTACTCTGAATGTAAATGGACTAAATGCTGCAATCAAAAGACATACGGTGTCAGAATGGATAAAAAAAAGAATAAGACCCATCTATATGTTGCCTGCAGGGACTCTTTTTGACCTAAAGACACCTGTAAATTGAAAGTAAGGGCGGGAGAAACATCTGTCATGCAAACGTACATCAAAAGAAAGCCAGTGTAGCAATACCTATATCAGACAAACAAGATTTTAAACCAAAGTCTGTAACAAGAGATGAAGAAGGGCACTATATAATAAAGGGGATTATCCTACAAGAAGATCTAACAATTGTAAATATTTATGCCTCCAACTTGGAAGCAACCAAATATATAAAATAATTAATAACAAACATAAACTCATTGATTATAATATAATAATAGTAGCAGACTTTTAACACCTCCACTTACATCAATGGACAGATCATCTAAGCAGAAAATCAACAAGGAAACAATGACTTTGAATCACACACTGGACCAGATGGAATTAACAGATAGATTCAGAACATTGAAAACATGACAGTCCAAAACCTTTGGGATGCAGCAAAAGTGGTCTTAAGAGGGAAGCATATAGCAATACAGGTCTACCTCAAGCAGCAAGAAAAATCTCAAATAAACAACCTACCTTACAGCTAAAGGAGCTAGAAAAAGAACAACAAATGAAGCCTAAAGCCAGCAGAAGAGGGGAAATAATAAAGATTAGAGCAGAAATAAATGATACAGAAACTTAAAGGACCATAGAACAGATCAATGAAATTAGGAGATGATTCTTTGGAAAAAATAATAAAATTAATAACCCCCTAGCCAGACTTATCAATAAGAAAAGAGAAAGGACCAAAATAAATAAAATCACAAATGAGAGAGGAGAAATAATAATCAACACCATAGAAATACAATCAATTGCAAGAAAATATTATGGAAATGTATATACCAACAAATTGGACAATCTGGAAGAAATGGATAAATTCCTAGAACCATATAAACTACCAAAACTGAAACAGGAAGAAATGAAAACTTGAACAGATCAATAACCAGCAAAGAAATTGAATCCATAATAAAAAATTTCCCGTCAAACAAAAGTCCAGGGCCAGATGGCTTTACAGGGGAATTCTACCAAACATTTAAAGAAGAGTTAATACCCATTCTTCTCAAACTATTCCAAACAAACAGAAATGGAAGGAAAACTTCCAAATTCATTCTATAAGACCAGCATTACCCTGATTCCAAAAACAGACAAAGACTCCACTAAGAAAGAGAACTACAGGCCAATATCCCTCATGAACATGGATGCAAAAATTCTCACCAAAATACTAGCAGATCAAATCCAACAGTACATTAAAAGAACCGCTCACCATGATCAACTGGAATTTATTCCTGAACTGCAAGTATGATTCAATAACTGCAAATCAATCAACGTGATACACCACATTAATAAAAGAAAAGATAAGAATCGTATAATCCTCTCTCAATAGATACATTTTGTGGTGCCTTAAGTCTTAAACGACTGTGGGGTGGGGCTTGGAGAAGCTTTTTGTGAGAAATAGTATTAAGATTCCAAGTAGGTATGAAAGTGCATATTTACTTAGAATGCACACATGAAGCACAGAAATTTTTAAAAAGTTTTTTTAAATCTTTTTATAAAAAATAATAGCATCACAAAACCTAGAAAATCATCTAATACCTATGTCATAACTTCAGGATACAACTCAAGGTGGGGCTATATGTTGGACAGTAAGGACCATTGAAAGCCATCCCTACACCAAGATAACTGGCAATAACTTAGCAATATGTAGAAGTGATTTCAAATCACATAAATATGTCCCACTAAGTCAAACAGCATACACCCACTCCAGTTCCTACCAGCCAAATAACAGAAAAGGCAGTAGCCCCCCTAAAGCCACCTGGCATGAGGGAAAGTATCACAGACAAGTTAGAATAGAGAAGGACAATGGTCCAAATGGGTTATATCCAAAAATATATCAATTTTGTAATTTTTTAAAAATATATAGGACATGTTGTGGTATCTCCTGGGTTCTTGGAAGAAGCCTATGCCAATGAGAATCCCTGAATTATAGGGTTTTATCTCATGACAAATACATCTCTACATCTTGTCTAGCTATTCCAAAATTGTTGGCATTCCATAAATATGACATATATTTCCTGCCCTGGTGTCTTTGCTTCTGCTTCTCTTTCTGCTTTCAATTTGTGTCGTACTCGAAACTTCTACACTTTAACACTGAGTTCAACTACTTATCCTATACAAATTTTAGGAATAATTCTTAGGCTTTAGGAATTATTCTGATGGTATCATCACATGTCCTTTTTCCCCTGCTCTACTCCTCTATTTGTATATAGTTTTCATGGTTCTTAGAACATAACATCTATTTAATGAATGTTTAATTTATATATTGTTGAGTGTTAAGTGTGAAAGCAAAGAGAAAAAACAATTGAAAAATAATTGAACTTATTACAAAGTTTCCTACTTAATATCTGAATAGCATTGTTAACAGTGCCTCTCTGTGAATTTTGATAAGGATAATTTGGTGTTTTGTTAAGTTTAAAAAAATAATAATGTTTTCTCTAAAAATAAGTGTATACAATATTCTATTAATATATAGGGAATACTTATCTTCTATTGAGGATTTTTAAAGGAAAATCCTTTTCAGATTGGCAAGTTGAATCTTGTTCTTAATCTAATTTACAATGCAGCCTACAATGTACTAATGTGATGAATCTAATATTATATTTTAATTAGTTCTCTGGTGTTTTTCTAATCAAGTTGAGAGACTTTCTGCAATTTTATAAATGTGATTTGGCAATTGGAAAAAATAATCAAAATGGTTTCCAAAATATGTAACTTCATTAAAACTGTAAAAATGATTATATTTCTATATAACATACACAAATGAGAGAATTGTGTTTTTTACAAATCTTTGTCACTTACTTTTTCATTTTTATAACTTAAATTTTATTTTTACTAACTGGATTGAGACACAGTGAAGTAAAAGTATTTAAACTTCTTCAAATTATAAATACCATTCAATATATAATTTTGCTAATGGTTAGAATTTATTGATTACTAAACAAGAGATGGCTAAGAAGTACTATTTATATTTCTTAGAGCAATCTTATCATGATTATCTCTAACAGATCTAAAGTTTAGATTTAAAAGGATTAGGTAATTTGTCCAATTCACATAAATCATAATTAGAATAACAAGGATTTTAGGGGCGCCTGGGTGGCTCAGTTGTTAAGCGTCTGCCTTCGGCTCAAGTCATGATCCCAGCGTCCTAGGATCGAGCCCCGCATCGGGCTCCCTGCTCAGCGAGAGGCCTGCTTCTCCCTCTCCCACTCCCCCTGCTGTGTTCCCTCTCTCGCTGTCTCTCTCTCTCTGTCAAATAAATAAATAAAATCTTAAAACAACAACAACAACAAAAAAACAAACAAGGATTTTAAAAATCCAAATGTTATGTTTGTATTCATTAAAATATACTGCCTCCTTCAAACACTCCCTATACATCAGAAATACACTGTCGGGTGTGTGTGTGTGTGTGTGTGTGTGTGTATGTGTGTGTTCATTTATATGTATGGACATAGGTAAAAATAAACACATTAATATGTAAGAAGTATTACAACTTCTACACAGTTACTGAAAAAAAAAAAAAAATAAGTGCTTTCTTTTTTCTCAGGTTTACAGGCCAGGAGTCTAGAACATGCAAGAGTCAAGAGCAAATGGATATCCATGTAAGTTAACTCATAAAAATGCATTTCTCAATCTGCATCTTGTTAACCCATTGTTATCCTTGTTATCACATTTGATTAGGGGAAGTCATGACCATCAGACAGCAGACAAATTTAGACTTACCAGTTAGGTTGACTTAACTATTGACTTAGAACAAGAAACTTCACCTCTCAGGTCCTCAATTTTTTTATATTTGTAAAGTGGATAACAATAGCTGCACTACAAAATAGTTTTTAAACTAATACCATAATATAAAACATCAAGATAATTGCCTGGAATAATCCAGACCAACTTCAGACTGAGATGAAAGTAGACTGGTTCTTCACATATCAAAAATAGGATGCTAATTCTGTCTAATAAAATGGAAAGACTTTATTTGTTTATACTTAGACTGTATCTTTCCTAGCTAGGCAAAATCAATTACTGGTTTTAAAAAACACTATAAAATATGACTTAAGAAAATATTCTACAAAGACATTTTTGATAGTAAATTTCTCGTTTTGCTCTATGCCACAAAAAAGAATATCCAAGAACTGAGACTCCACGGACTTCAAAGGAAGTGCGTACTTACATTAGCTCAGCAATGTGAGGAACAAGATAAGCAATGCCCTTTTGATTCTATAAATAGAGACTTACAGACAATGGCACAAGTCTGAAATTCATCCATTTCAAGAGTGTTGATATAAAAGATATAAATATTAATTTCATGGAAAAATATCAATATGCTTAAATGCCTTCAGGTGAACAAAGCTAAGAAGTTTAAATAAATAAGTTTAAATGATCTTTTCTTTATATATAAATTGCAGATGTCATGAAATTTTTCGTATAATAAACAAAGCACTATTTCTGATAAAGTCTTCTCATGTGGATGAACTGAAATTTTTAAGGTTTCTTTTCAAAATCCATATGTGTAAACTCTTTGACTTTTTTGACCTATTGCATATTTATTGACAAAATATGTAAAGAGGGATTATAAGCCTGATCTGATCATTACCGTAAGACAAGGGTGAGATTTTTTGAGAAAATTATCCTACTCTCTACTAATGAATACTGAAAGGATACTAATATTGAAATCATGGGTTTTTTCCTCAATTACAGTTCTGAAGGAAAATGAGAGAGAGATAAATAGAGATGATATTTATATTATCTATACACACACTTATAGTAAGTTTTCTATTTAAAAATTATGTTTTCTTCTTGATTTTATTCTACATATTTTTATGTTAAAATGCTAAACTGTACAAAATGATTGAGTATTGTGTGTGTTCTTTAGCATTCTTATCTGGTCCAATAAAATATTTGCAAACTTATGCCTCATATTTAAAAAAAATACAGATCTATGAAATGTATCAATTTGGTAGTGGATGCTCTAGGACAATATCTAGACCCCCCACTTAGAACCCAGGCACTTGGGCACCTGGGTGGCTCAGTTGGTTAAGCGACTGCCTTCGGCTCAGGTCATGATCTCAGGGTCCTAGGATCGAGCCCTGCCTCGGGCTCCTGCTCGGCAGGAAGCCTGCTTCTCCCTTTCCCACTCCCCCTCTTGTGTTCCCTCTCTTGCTATCTCTATCTCTCTGTCAAATAAATAAATAAAATCTTTAAAAAAAAAAAAGAACCCAGGCACTCATCCTTCTAGCTACCAGGCATGTTGGCTACTGACAGCTCACACCTGAGTCCCTCTTTAGGAATTGGCTTGCCTGGAAGGGAGCTGCCTCACCCAGAAAAGTGCTCCCTCCCTGAGAGTAGCTTGCACCAAATGACTGGTCCATATTGGGGTACAAAGGCCTGGCCTTTGTACTGAAAGAGAACAGCTCTGAAGGTCCATCCCTGCTCCAGAGTCCCTCATAGAATCAGCCAAGACCTCTATAGAAACTGTCTTGCAAATGTATCATAATTTACCTTTTCCCTCTACCAGTGCATCTCACTTCACAGCATCGCAGCTACTGTTCCAGAGAGAACTCCCCAGTAATTGGCCTACGCACAAATGTTATTCTCAGAGTCTGTTTCTGGGGCAAACTGACTTCAGGCATAAGGACTAGTTTGGGTGTTACTACAATCATAGTATTAATGTCAATGAATATTATCTTTAGACAATGTCAATATTCAATTATAAAGGTAAGAGTTATACTCTGATAAATAATGTTTTATGATCATCTGTACCTTAACCATTACCAAGGTGATGAGTATGACCTTGTAAATAAGTTCATAACTTATTTATAGCCCAATAAGTAATGAGATAGCCTTTATCAACTACTTCCTATATTCCACATGATTATACATTATCTTCATTCATTGCTCATTACAAATTTCTAGTGATGAGAAAATCAGAGCTTTGAGTTGAATCATTTGCTGAATACAACTTAACAGGACCAACATTCAAACCGAGGTCTGCTTTATCCTAAAATCCTCTGATACTGTGAATTTTCTGCCCTAAGGGCTATAAAACTAACTGAGACCAAATCAGTAGGGGCCTATTGGTAACACTTCTAGAGTGTGTGAGAAGAAATAGTGGATAAGAAAAATAGATGCAGCCATACTAGAAAAGTGGGATCTATGAAGAAAGTCTTTCTAAAGAGTTCCAGAAGAAAAGTTAACATCATTAGAATGATCCACATCAGAGGATATGTACAGACCATGACAGATACCTCCCAATATAGAACCACTGGTGATTTTAGTGCCTTTAGCTAGGGGTTAGGGGAAATGATGAACAGTTTTCATAGTTAACATTAATTAATGCAATTTGTAATTGCTAAAAAATAATTTAGCTAAGTTATTGTTAAAGAGTTTCCAACTGGGAAAGGGGATGAGGTCTGAAACAAAAGAAATTTTATATTCTTCCACCCAGACATACCACAAATATTTTTAAAGAGTTCTTTTGTATTTAATTTTTTTTAAGTAATCTCTACACCCAACAAGGAGCTCAAATTTGTGACACCCGAGATCAAGAGTCAGATGCTGTATCATCTGAGCCAGCCATGTGCCCCTAAAGAGTTCTTAATGACTGTCATCCTTGATATGAGGGGTTTTGTTCCACTTTAGGTGTCACTTTGGCATCCTTAAAATGTGAGAATTTGCTAATTCACGCATTATTATATTTAAAGCAATAGTTGGAAAAATTAATTTTTTCTGAAATAAAAACTCAACTCCTCCATAAGTTATTTATGGAAGGGTTTTCATATAAATAGAATGAAGGAATTGCTGAACAGTGTTGCAGGGGGAGGTATCCTGTGAGGTTTCTCTACATTTGTTAACTAATCAAGCATGAACAAAATGTCCTGCTCTCTATTATGTTGTTTGTTATAAAAGTGCTTTGGATTTAATTTTTATGAAAGTTCTTAAAAGAAATCCCTGTTACAAGCGTGACCACTTACAACACGTAGGATAAACATTGGGTGTCTATAATAGCCAAAATCGAAATGCACAAAAATATGAATCCCAGACACCAGGAAAATATTTTTATAAATTATATCTTGCTATTGTAAAATTTTATAAAACCCTGTAAGACCATTAGCCAATATTTGAAATAAAACCAGTGCTTGCTCTAGAACATATTCAAGTACAAGCTTGGGGATAAAGATATTTGTAGAGTGTGTGGATTCTGTGGCAAATTGATCAAAGTGCAATTCTGTGTATTAACAAGATAAATGTATGCTTTGAAGGTTTTGCCAAAATGACTAAATTTGGAATAGTTGAACGAGAAACTTAGTTCATAAAAAAGTAAAAACAACAACAAAAAAACCAACCATACAAACAAACAAAGGAAAAAAAAAAAAAACTAACCAAAAAGGAATGTGCCTTGGAATAGGCCCTAATCACTTTTTATAACACTTGTGTTGTGCCAGTGATGAGGCTGCAAGTGTTCAGAGGGAGGTCATTTCCGGACATGGCTTCAGTGGAATATGGCATAGAAAGACTGAATAATAGCTTGGAGAAGGAAGAGTCTGAGAAATAATTTTCTAGAATGAATTAGTCCTGACTTTTGATAGAGTTGGGGGGATAATTAGTAGTTGGATTATAAAAGGACCTGACACTCCCAGAAATATCAGAGGGGATCTTTAATACAAACAGGAAAGTTCCAGACATGTGGGCAATAGCTGGAATATCTAGTATCAGATAGATGAGTAAGAGGGACTTTCCAGCCCTTAGAGAACAGGGAATGAGAGAAGGTAGGCAGATATTTGTCAGCAAATATTGTGTGTGTGAATTACAATGAAAAATTAAAACCAACACTTATATTCATTCATTCACCCATTCTCTTCATTCATTCAAGTATTTATTGAGCATCTACTGTTCGTCAGGAACTTCCTGAAGTAGCAGACAAACAGAATTCTCTACCATCATGAAGATTACATTCTAGTGGGAGATGCAGACACTAAAAATTGAATATACAAGTTACACATTTTGTTAGATTGTAATGAATGCTAACAAGTAAAATAAAGCATGGAAAGTACATAACAAGGAGGAAAATTACATTTTTAGTTTGGATGACCAGAGAAAGTCTCATAGAGAAGGTCACCTTTGAGCAAAGTCTGGAAGGAGTTGAGAGAGAGAACCATGCAAGTATTTGTGGTAACAGCATTCCAAGCATCCTAAAATGGGAACACAACTGGACTGTGATCATAAAGGAATAAGCAAAAGATAGAAAAAGTAGATAATGTGATTAGGAATACAGGTAGATCATTTCGGCTCTTACAGGTCATAATGGAGATTTTGAATCTTAACCATTCTTGAAAATTAAGTAAAATGTCAGTGAATTTTGTGCTTCAGTACAAACAGGACTAGATTTGGCATCTATGTTTTAAGATTATTTTCTGTGGAGACACATGTTATGCCCCAAGCATGATTTAATCAGCACTGTGTCAGCTATAAATGTCCATTGCCTATTACTCAATAAATACTTGAGTAAGAGAACACAGTTACTCCTTTAACAGCTCCCTAACCTGGAGTCTTCATTCTCTTATAATTCACTGCTAGATTAGGGAGATATGGTATAGTTGTTTGCCTAGAATCTAACAGCAACCCTGTCTCTGTATGCCAACATTGTGACCTTGGGTAAGCACCTCAGTCCCTCCATGTGTAAAAGGAGGAAACTATTAGGGTGCCTGGGTGGCTCAGTCGTTAAGCGTCTGCCTTCGGCTCAGGTCATGATCCCAGGGTCCTGGGATCGAGTCCCACATCGGGCTCCCTCCTCGAGGGGAAGCCTGCTTCTCCCTCTTCCACTCCCGCTGCTTGTGTTCCTGCTCTCGCTATCTCCGTCTCTGTCAAATAAATAAATAAAATATTAAAAAAAAAAAAGGAGGAAACTATTAGAACATGTATAATTTTGAGGATTAAAATGATAGAGTATGGGAAACAACCCAATTTCTTTTAACACAGTAAATTTCAACCAGTGTTATTATTATATTATCATTATTAAAGCATTAACAAATCAAGTTGTCAGAAATATATGTATATGCAAATAATATGTATCATTATTTTAATTACCTCTCCTGCTTCCAGCCCATTTTTTTGATATCATGTGTATTTCTGAAAAATAAAAAATAAAAACAAACTTGTACTGACGGTGAATTTTGTTGATTCCAAGTTCCCTTGCACTTGAAAACAGACTTGCTGTATCTGTTAAAGATGTATTTCTTGCAAGCTCCTCTTCCACACATTTATTAATTCAGACAGACTTCCTCTGGTTTTTGGCCTGCGTGTATGTTCGTGTAAACAGAGCTACAGATGGTTATGACAAGTTCTTGTTTGTGCATATCAGAGGGCATGCTGTGTGGCAAATTGCACTCTTGTTTTTCTTGAGTAGATTTCAGTGGATTTTCTGTTTCATTTTTTCCCATGATAGGGCATCATATGGCCCATAGTGAACAAATATAAATCTAAAGTAGCATGGGCACAAAATAAGGTGCCAGTAAAATAACATTTCTATTGTATCAAGCTTTAATAAGGCTTGTAATTGGTTTTGGTTGCCAAACATATGGGTCAGTGAGAATAATGTTGAAAGTAGATTAGATACAATTCAGGCGGCTATATTAAGAACTCAATGTGGTGAATTTTGCTGTTACTGCAGAAGGAGTAGAAATGGTATGTCACTGATATCAGTGTGTTCTCATTTGATCTAAAATCTTAATGTGTATTGGGTGCCAAAACAGAGGAACTACTCTCAAGTTTGTCAAATTAAAATAATTCTATTCATAAATGAGTTGGTGGAGAAAAATGTATTCACAACTCTGTCCTTATGATACTATAGTTACTAAATTAAATATACTAATAGTGAAACTGAAAAAAAAATAGGAAACTCAGAAGTCTAAATTCTAGCATTAGGTCATGAGGTAGGAATTATAGAAAGGGCTTTGACTTTGTTTTTTGCTACCAAGGAAAGATTAAAAATTTCATTGGCAAAAACTCCTTCCCTATACTGGTCCTTACTAGTTATAGTCAAGTAAATTATGCCAAAGAAGACTTGAAGTAGATCAGACCCAGAAAACATTGTAATCAATTTTATGAAGTAATAGAATGAAGATTTTATTCCAATTTTATTTTATTTATTTTATTGATATATATCAATCCTTAGAAAATTATCAATAAGATAGCTACTCACACTTCACAACAGTGCAGTGTACCAAACTGATTACTATTACTTTCTTCCCCCCTTTTTTTTTTTTAAAGATTTTATTTATTTATTCATGAGAGACAGAGAGAGAGAAAGGTAGAGGGAGAAGCAGGCTCCCAAGGAGCAGGGAGCCCGATGTGGGACTCGATTCCAGGACCCCGGGATCATGACCTGAGCCGAAGGCAGACGCTTAACCATCTGAGCCACCCAGGTGCCCACTTTCTTCCCCTTTTTTAGGAATAGAGATTGAGAAAGCAAAGCTAAAAGAACTTGATTACGAAGGCCAAAATTAGAATTGAGAATTTCTAACTTTAATTCTCTATTCAGTCCACTAATCTGCAGTGCTATTCACTAGAGAAATCGAACAAAAATCTATAATACATTTAAATGCACAAACTTGTATGTATAAACCATTATAACTTTCAAAAAGCTTGAAAAATTTTTACAAATTTGTTTTGATTTTTTTTTTCTTCCACAATAAGGGCTCTGGTCCTATCAAGTTTCAGGTTTATAACTTTAACTTCTCTTGAGTAGTATGAGTACAAACAGATGCTGGAGGGATTTGTGTCAGAGTGAGAAAATTAACTTTTTTTTTCATTCTCATGTAAGTACAAGAAAAAGAAAAACCTGCTAAATTGATTTGGGCCAAACTTCTCAAAATATTCACCTTTAGGCTGAGAAGAAAAGAAGAAAATTTTAGCTCAAAGGACTTTTTTTTTTAAGATTTTATTTATTTATTTGACAGAGAGAGAGAGAGAAAGAGACAGAGAGAGAGACAGTGAGAGAGGGAACACAAACAGGGGGAGTGGGAGAGGAGAAGCAGGCCTCCCGCCGAGCAGGGAGCCCGATGCAGGGCTCGATCCTATGACCCTGGGATCATGACCTGAGCCGAAGGCAGACACTTAACAACTGAGCCACCCAGGTGCCCCAGCTCAAAGGATTTTTTGATGAAGTTATAAACTACTGAAATATATATTCAAGCTCTAAATCACTTACAACTTTAAATTCAGTGTTTACTAACACAAAGGTTGATACCTTAGAGTAATATTTTTATTGATCTCAGAGATGATAAAAACGAAAAGAAAAAAAAACATAGCAAACTATCAATAGCAAAAGCAAATGCAAATTTGAACTAACATGACATTTTTATAAAATAGTATAACTAATTTTGAGAAACATCATGTAACCGAGGGAAAGTCTGAATTTTTTAAATGAAATACCATTTCATTCTAGTAGAAATATATGCTAAAAATTAAATCATTAGTCAGTTTTCATTCAGTAATTCAAAAATCTCTTATATATCTGTCAGTGATTGCAAACATTGGAAAAGATACAGAAAAGCTTTAAAGCATAGAACATTCATTCTAGTAGGAGATTTGCTGAGCAGAGGGTATTGGGAATATGGATTAAAAATAAAACAACCATAGTTTTAAAAATTAAATAACTATATTGTATTCACAGATCCATGAACAATGAAATTGAAAAAGACTTCAAAGACACTCTAGTTCAGTGTTTTTTTTTTAATACGGTTTTCTTGGCATTTTGTCTAGGTCATTGTTATATTCCTTTTCCATGGGTTAGGAAACTACAACATTATAAAGGTAAAAGAAATTGACAGCAAATATGAAATTATTTGATGGGCAGAACTATCTTGAAAATCACAAATGTTTGACAGTCCTCGTCATCTTCTTAAATGCCAGTACCAACTCACCAGTCATAGAGAAAACAACAAACAATGAAACAAAAAATGACCTCCTTCTGTCCAAATGTTCCTCTGGAACAGACCTCTCCTGAGTGAAAATTACTGAAGCTGGTCCAAATTCTTCCTTTCACAGATAAGAAAACTGAAGTCCAGAAAACTGGACTTTTCTAAACTATTTAATCACCCCACAAAAGATTTGAGTATACTATTTTATATAGATACTATATAAGTTAACTATACTTAAGATTTCCCCCCCAAATTCTCTGTTATCAGGATTAGGGTTAATCAGCCTTCACTCTTTTTTTTTTTTTCAAATTTGCCACAGAATAAGAAATTAATAATAAGCTATAAATATTGACAAATTAAATGAATGAAGAAAGAATTATTTTTTTATCTTTTATTTTTGTTTGTTCATTTCATCATAGTACGTGTACTCTTTAATCACGATCCCCTATTTTCCCCACCCTCCCACCTACCTCCTCTCTGGTAACATCAGTCGGCTCTCTATAGTTAAGAGTTTATTTCTGGTATGTACTCTCTCTCTCTTTTTCCTTTGCTTTTTTGTTTTGTTTTTTAAATTCCTCATATGAGTGAGATCATATGGTACTTGTTTCTCTGACTGACTTATTCTGCTTAGCATAATACTCTGTCTCCATCCATGTCATTGCAAATGGCAAGACTTCATTCTTTTTTATGGCTGAATAATATTCCATGATATATAAATAGATACATAGATAGATCTTCTTTATCTATTCATCTATCAAAGGACACTTGCACTGCTTCCATAGTTTGGCTATTGTAAGTAATGCTGCAGTAAATATATGCGTGCATGTATCCCTTCGAATTAGTATTTCTGTATTTTTTGGGTAATTAACCAATAGTGCAATTCCCGCATTATAGGGTCGTTCTATTTTTAATTTCTTGAGGAAGCTCCATACTGTTTTCCACAATGGTTGCACCGATTTGCATTCCCACCAAAAATGCATGAGGGTTCCTTTTTCTCCACATCCTTGCCAACACCTGTTGTTTCTTGAGTGTTTGATTTTAATCATTTTGACAGCTATGATGTAATATCTCATTACAGTTTTTTTGCATTTCCCTGATGATCAGTGATGTTGAGCATCTTTTTATGTGTTTGTTGGCCATCCAGATGTCTTCTTTGGAAAAATGTTTCTTTATGTCTTCTGTCCATTTTTTAATTGGATTATTTAGTTTTTGGATATAGAGTTGTATCAGTTCTTTATATATTTTGGATACTAACCCTTTATCAGATATATCATTTGCAGATATCTTCTCCTGTTCTGTAGATTGCCTTTTAGTTTTGTTGATTGTTTTCTTCACTGTGCAGAAACTTTTTTATTTTAATGCAGTCCTAATAGTTTATTTTTGCTTTTGTTTCCTTTGCCTCAGGAGACCTATCTAGAAAATGTTGCTACAGCCAGTGTCAGAGAGATTACTACCTGTGCTCTCTTCAAGGCTTTTTATGATTTCAGGTCTCATATTTAAGTCTTTAATCCATTTTGAGTTTATTTTTGTTTATGGGGAAAGAAAGTGATCCATTTTCATTCTTTTGCATGTGGCTGACCAGTTTCCTGAACACCATTTGTTAAAGAGACTATCTTTTTCCCATTGTATATTCATGCCTCCTTTGTGGAAGATTAATTGGCCATATAATTGTAGATTTATTTCTGGTCTATCTGTTCTATTGATCTGTGTCTATTTTATGCCAGTATCATACTGTTTTAATTCCTACTGCTTTGTAATATAACTTAAAATCTGTAATTGTGATACCTCCAGTTTTGTTTTTCTTTTTCAAGATTGCTTTGACTATTTGAGATCTTTTGTGTTTCCATACAAATTTTAGGATTGTTTGTTCTAGTTCTGTGAAAAATGCTGTTGGTATTTTGATAGAGATTGCATTAAATCTGTAGATTGCTTTGGGTAGTATAGACATTTATAAGATTATTTCTTCATAAAATAAAAATATGTAAAATATTTTACCCGAAACATTATGGGAAGGGGGCAGGATAGGAGTAAAGAATGGGCTTAAACTTAAGTGACCATCAACTCAATACAGACTGCTATTTGTAGATGTTATATGCAAAACTAATGGGAACCACAAATCAAAAAGATTTGCAGAGATATGCAGAGAATAAAGAGAAAGGAATCCAGGTATATAACTAAAGAAAGCCAACAAACCATGAAAGAAAGAAAGAGAAGAAAGGATCAGAAAAAATCTATAGAAATAGCCACAAAACAAGTAACAAATTGGCAATAATCAATAGTTATTATGAATGTAAATGGACTAAATTCTCCAATCAAAACACATAGGATAAAAGAGTGGATAAGAAAACATATGCTGCCTCCAAGAGATTCATTTCAGACTGAAAGACACCTGCAGATTGAAAGTAAGGGGATGGAAAATATTTATCATGCAAATGGATGTCAAAAGAAAGCTGAAATAGCAATATTTATATTGGACAAATAGATTTTAAAAAAAGGTTGTAAAAAGACACAAAGAAGGGCATTATATAATCATAAAGGGGACAATCCAACAAGAAGACATAACAATTGTAAATATCTATGCATGCAACATGGGAGCACTCAAATATATAAAACATGGAATTCTTTAAATTATTATTATTATCATTATAAGATTCTGTGTCTTAACCAGAATATAGAAGATTTAAATTATATACATAATATATATATTTTTAAGGTGTAAAATGTCATGGAATTATTAGGTATCTTAAAAAGTAGGGAATGACTCGGGCGCCTGGGTGGCTCAGTTGGTTGGGCGACTGTCTTCTGCTCAGGTCATGATCCTGGAGTCCCGGGATCGAGTCCCGCATCAGGCTCCCTGCTCAGCGGAGAGTCTGCTTCTCCCTCTGACCCTCCTCCCTCTCATGCTCTCTGTCTCTCATTCTCTCTGTCTCAAATAAATAAATAAAATCTTTAAAAAAAAAAGTAGGGAATGACTTAACTACTTATTAAAACCAATTGGCATGTTTTTGAATTATCAGTAGGTTTCAAATCCACTGTGAAAATATAGGAACTAGCAATGAATTAAAAACAACTTAGAAAAATATAGTATTGGTCTATACACAAAATTCAGAATATTTTAATTATTCTTCTTTTTCCATGCCTCATTCCCTGGGATCCAGACACCAGATTTCCCAATTTGAGAACACTTGACCCTGAAACAGACTCAAACCCATTGAATATTCAAGACCTAAACTTTGATATCAGGGCCAAAGATTACAATTTAAAAATTTTATTTGGAGTCTTAGCATAACATCATTATTCTTTTTGCTTGTTTCTCCAATTTGGTTATTTCAGAGATCATACTGTAAATGTTCTCCTTTTTTTTGAGATCCAATCCCCACATATTGTCCTCTTCATTCCCCCTCCATACATACGTACAGAAAGGTATCCTGCATTTCATAAAACTAATAGGGCCCTGCCTATTAAGAGAACCCCCTCCTCATGTCACCTGCCTGCCTCATAGATTTCTGAATATTGCATGTTTCTCCATCTCCCTGGATCTAAGCAATTGCCAAAATACACACCTTACTTCATGTGAAATCATTGTTTTTTCCTTGGAAGACCATCTATTGTTTGTTGCCATAATACTCAGATATTTCTTCCTGCTGCATTCTGATAGCTATCCCTGACTTTCTCCTAGCACAGATAACTGAATTCATTTTTTCTAGTAGCAGCTCCTTCTTCTCTGAGCCTACTATCATTCCACTGTGACAAACTTGCCTCTCTATGTACGGTATCTTTGAATTTATTCTACCTAGTATATTGACCCCCTTGGGCATGAAAGTTAATGTTGTTAATCAGTTTTAGGAAGTTTCCATACACTGTTCAATTATTATATCTGCCTTTTTCTCTCTCTTCTAGTTATGGCATTCCCATTATACAGGCATTGATACACTGAATGGTGTTCCACAGGTCTCTGAAGTTCTGTTCAATCTTTACATTCTTTTCTCTTGCTATTCCTTAGACTGAATAATCTCAATTAACATACCCTCAAGTTCACAGATTCTTTCTTCTACCCATTCAAATCTACTATTGAAAACTTCTTTTTTAAAAAGATTTTATTTACTTATTAGAGAGAGAGAGAGAGAGAGCACAGGCAGGGGAAGGGTCAGAGAGAGAGGGAGAAGCAGGCTCCCTGCTGAGAAGGGATCCCAACATGGTACTCTATCCCAGGACCCTGGGATCATGACCTGGAGCTGAAGGCAGATGCTTAACCCACTGAGCCACACAGGTGCGCCTACTGTTGAAAACTTCTTAGTGAATTTTCCTTATCTTCATGATTCAATGATAACACCTAAGTTTTCTGTATTCTACTTTGAAAAGCACAGATTGTAACACACTATTCTGGGAAAGGATCTGATGGCTATTGAGAGAATTTGATCTTTAAGACAGCATTACTGATACTGATCATAGGGGAAGAAAACTTGTGTTTGTGTGCAGGTTTTTAATTGGCTAATTTAATAAATAATGCTAATATGAACTCTGGCTCTCTTGAGACTCAATGTCACTACAATATCTGAAGTTACACAAATAAGCAAATGACCTAAAGAGACACTTGAAAGGTATTAATATAATAACTAAGTATATCTGGTTTAGGGGGCTCAGTCTATTAAGTGGCTGCCTTCAGCTCAGGTCATGATCCCAGGGTCCTGGGATCTAGCCCCACATCAGGCTCCTTGCTCAACGGGGAGTCTGCTTCTCCCTCTCCCTCTGCTGCTTCTCTCTCTCTTTCTCTCTCTCTGTCAAATAAATAAATAAATAAATAAATAAATAAATAAATAAATCTTAAAAAAAAGATTTAAGGGGCACAAATATATATTCAGAATAAGTAAGATATCAACTCTAATAGAGGATATAAATCAACCATCAAAAAGTCTACTAGAAAACAACATTTTTAAAATACCTAACTGAAAGTTCAAATTTCCTAATTTTGTGCTGAAGTGAATATATTAATACATGAAGAGAAAAGACTGTTGGATTTAAATCTCAGAAAATACATTGGCATTATGCCTTAAATATATCATTGCACTGATAAAAATAAGAAGCTAACAGAATAAAACATATATTAAATCTACACATTCTCATCAGTGACTTTTTTTGAGAGAGAAAGAGAGAGACAGAGTGCCAGTGAGGAGGGGCAGAGGGAGAGGGAGAGAGAGAGAATCCCAAGCAGGCTCCATGCCCAGTGTGGATCCTGATGAGGGGCTCAATCTCATGACCCTGAGGTCATGACCTGAGTCAAAATCAAGAGTCAGATGCTTAACTGACTGAGCTACCCAGGCATCCCTGATCCACACATTTTCTATCAATATGAGTAGTTGATAGCTACACCTGATTACAAAAGTAAACATCTGCATGGAACATAACACAGTTTTTATAACTTTATAGATAATTTCACAGTCTATACTCACCTAAATCACCCAATATAGTCTGTATTTTACAAAAATAGATTAAAATTAAATTAAAATATAAACATTAAAATTTAGAGAAATGCCAAAACAAGCAAACAGGGCAAGCCATAACTCCCTAAATCTCCATTGATAGAAAACATTTTTTATTGGAATTTTATTGCTTTCAAGTCAATAATCCATCTGTTACCAAAAGCCTTAAGATTATACTGACACACAAGATCCTTTAAATTCTTAGAGTAGTAGACAAAGATGCCAATAGCTGACCCAGCAATTCCTCTTGTAGTCATGCTGCAAAATTGCAGCCATCCCTGGCTCTCAAATATTTGCCTCATTAGCATTAAATGTTGAGTAGTGGCATTACTTCCGTACAGATTATCTGCTACGATTCAGACAGGGCAGGCACAGAGGAAAATATCATGGGCCACCTATTCTTGTTTAAGAAAAGAGAAAATTGATAGCACAAAGTGTCTTTAGTCATTACTACCTAATATTTCTGAACCTTTATATCGTAAGCCACAACATGCTAAAAAATAGTGAGTACTGGACAGTTACAAACATTTCATTATAATCTTCAAATGTCTACAATGTTGCCCCCCCTTTTTTTTACCACCTACTAACATTGAGATCCTAAACTTCCTCCTTTTTTATCAATCCAGATCACATATCCTGCTCTTCACCTAAGTAAAGCTATTTTATGTTTTTCATCCTTTGTACTTGCTTGTTTCCCTTATTTCTTCTATTTCTCTCTTGTTCTAAAGCCATTTAAAATGATCTCATTAATAAAGTGTTCAAAAGGAGCTGATATTTCATTGTTTCTACTATTATTGTTTATATAACACTGTTTAACCTACTTATGAAATCATTCTCTACCACATCTCACCTTCACCTCTATAGACTGAATTCCCAACATGTAACTATCATATCTTTCCCAGATAATCTTTATTTGCTGTTATAAGCAAAAGAAAAAAAAGAGAAATGGTTTAGAAATGTATAACTTTTTATTTTCTTTCAAAGTATTCCCATAGTAACCCAGTTACTAAGTAGAGCAGAAATTTTAATTCTCATTTTTAAAAATGACTAAGTCTGATACCAGTTGACTTTGTCTTTGTCTATGCTTTTCTTTATTCTCTATTCATTCTTTAAAATCATAGCTTAAAATAATGATTTAATTGCCACTTCTCTGGCAATTTCTCTAAGTTATGGGTCAGGTATCAGAACTGATTATTTTATGAATGAGGAGAACTACCAAGGGGAATGGATGGGGTATGTGCAGAAAATTAAAGGGTTTTAAAGATAAAAGTTAGTAGTTTTATGTACAACATAATGCTTGCAAGACAAAGTTATCACTGTTTCAGGGGCTGCTAAATTGGAATAAAATTCTTCGTATGTTCCCATGATGGAGTTTGAGCTTTATTTCTTTATTCTACCCTATCTTCTAACCTAGCTTACAATATACCTTGTTTGTACTAAGCTTATTGTTATATCTTTTGATGTCTGCCTTGTGATTGTATCAAGTATGACCTTTTTGTTTTTACATCAGCTACCTGCTCTTTTTTATTTGCTTAGAGTAAAACAAAATAATTTCTTAAAATGCTTGTTATTAGCACATATTTATTTATTTAAAATTCCACATGGCTCAACTCATTTATAAGAATTGGAGAGAAAGAAAACAAGCCATAGACTTTCTAGGTATCTCTTTAGCCGATACAAAATTCAATAAAGGTTTTCCTGTGTCTGCTTACAAAGCACGTCATAGATAAAACATCCTGGAATTTTGTGAAATAATATTGAACTGCAGTGCTGAGACAGTTACCTGAATTTTAAAAGAATTCAAAGGGACAAGATCCCAAACTACCATGCAGTGGTTTTCTATATTAACTAGTCCCACACATGGTAGAATATATTTTCTAAGGTTGCCTCTCACCTTTCATATTAGAATACATAATTGGATGTATGGCATCTCTGGAATAATATTAAGACAAATTTATTTATATAATTTATATGAAGAGAAGATATTGTCAGAGATATTACCTGAGATGGCTGATTTCTAGAGAGAGAGAGATGAGAAAAACAATGGGCAATTAGTTTCTAACATAACATTCATATTTTTAAAGAAAATATGAAAAAGGAATTTTTTCATGGAAAGTAAACTATTATATTTTGCTCTATGTAGATATAAAAGGTAAAATAACAACAACAATAATAATAATAATAATAATAAAGCCAAGAAACATAAACTGAGCCTAGGCATATGATGAAAGTTAAAAAACAATTTTTAGTGTTTCACTTTGGTCACTCAAAAAAGAACACCTGAACAAAAGAACAAAATGATCCAATTCAAAAACACACATGTGAAAAAGCATCAGTGTTTAAAGTTAAAACCAAATACTCACATTATGACTGAAAGAGCTAAAATCACCTAAAGGAAAGAACTGACTAAATTTAATTCTGATTGCCTGGCTAGGAATTTACTCTGCTGACATAAGCAAAGGTTGAGTGGAAAACTAGGAAAATAGCGGCATTAGATAGAAAGAAATATTAGACTTTCTATTTGAATAGGTAGAGATTAGATTATGCCAAGATGTGTGCCTTGGGGAAAGTCAACTAATCCTTCTAAGTCAGAGTCTCCCAAATCATAAAGTGACAATAATATATACTCAAGAATTTATTGTATCAAATGTGAAGGTTCTTCATAATTTATGAAGAACTCTGCAAATTCAAAGCATCTGAATGTTTATTAGGAAAAAGACAATCCTCTGGTAGACAGATACAGATGCCAGTCATGGTCATTACCCATACTTTGTGGGGACAGAGGCACTGAACTCAAGATTTGTATCCGACATTCTACTGTGGAAGAATTGGGTTGGACTACTAATAAACTGTTAATTGTGCTCTTTCTCTTTTGGCCTGAAGCCTGACAACTTAGAAGGGCAGCTTCAATGTCCTATGTGTGTTAACACTTGAATGACAAGAGGACCTCTAAAGCTTATCTAAGGAAAAGAGCATGTCCCTATGGCTAAGAATGCCCCTGCTCTAAACTTCCCATCCCTTACCTCCTTTCCTCTGGGCTCCATGCTAATTCCCAACTAGCCTTTTAAAACTAGAGAATGAGGAGGGGATAACTACTTGAGCTGGAAAACATTTGTCTTACTGCCGTATTTTAGCAGTTCCAAGGAAAAGTAAGAGAGAGAGCTAAGTAGAGCCATAAACTAAGAGTAAGGGTCAAATAACCAGAACATTGTCCTATTATCCAATTTTATTTCCAATTTCTAAACCTCTCTCCTTAGAACCCCCACCTTATAGCATTGTTGTCTTATTATGAATTTATATGCCATTTTGTCCTATTTAACATTGAAACTGCCCCCTTTTGAGCATGGGATGAGTTATGAAATGGTAGTTGGAGGAAGAAAGCTTTGCAGTCTCTCTAGTTTTCAATATACTGCTGATATTTATAAATATCATTTACACAGAAGTAAGATAAATATAGTAAAGGTGACTTTTGGCTTCTTAAGTTCTTTTTAGCCACCTAAAGATTATTGACCCATATTCTTTTTTTAAAGCTTTTATTTATTTATTCATGAGAAACAGAGATAGAGAGAGGGAGACAGAGGCAGAGGGAGAAACAGCCTCCCTGCAGAGCAGGGAGCCCAATGTCGGACTCGATCCCAGAACCCTGGGAATCACAACCTGAGCCAAAGGTAGATGCTTAACCAACTGAGTGACCCAGGAGCCCTATTGACCCTTATTCTTAAGCCAGAACTATATATCCAAGAGTTGGGATGTACATATACAAAAACTTTCTCTAAGACAAATTATCTTAGTATTAAGAGGGTCTTTTTCTAATCTACTCTCTAAGAGGCATTGAGATAGGATGCTTGAAAAATAAAACTGGTGGCAGCAAAAAATTTTTCCCTCTTTGAGTATTCATGGAAAGTCATCTTGAATTCTTTTCAGGTAGAGTTATGTTGGAAAAGACAAATAACCTTCTTGTAATTCAGTTAAACTCTCTGTAATCTTGAAGATAATAGCAATTGCTAACTTTACTTCACTAAATTGTAAGGATCAGAAGAGATTTAATTAAATTGAACAAAGACATATTAAAGATAAAGAATGTCACAGTTAGTGTTAGACTCTGAGAATAAAAGAGTGAATAGAACTGAATAGAACTATTGTCCCTACCCTCATGGAGCTTATAGTCTAATGGGAAAGATAAACTGATACAAATAATCAACACTATAATCAGTTATCTATTGGCTGATAATACTGCATTATAGATGTAGGAAGGTGGGGCGGGGTCAGTAATGTATCCTCCAAACTGAGAAGATGCTTTGAGACAAAAATGGTACAAGCCGGGCGCCTGGGTGGCTCAGTTGGTTAAGCGACTGCCTTCAGCTCAGGTCATGATCCCAGGGTCCTGGGATCAAGTCCCGCATCGGGCTCCCTGCTCTGCAGGGAGCCTGCTTCTCCCTCTCCCACTCCCCCTGCTTGTGTTCCCTCTCTCGCTGTGTCTCTCTCTGTCAAATAAATACATAAAATCTTTAAAAAAAAAAAGTTGAAAAAAAAAATGGTACGAGCCACTCCATACCATTTATATAGAATTTTATTCAGGGTAACTTACTGATGGAAGATCGGGGGCACTGATGGAAGAGTCAGGCGGTACACAGCTATTCTCTGCCCCTATTCGCTACCAAGTCCAGAACTTAACCCGTAGTTTTTATAGAGCAAGGGGCATTGTGGTGAGGTCAAAGGGTAGTTATCTAAAGTGGTGCCTTCTGTGCATCAGTCATCTCTACTAGTTACCTAAAGTGGAACCTTCTGTGTGCCACTTTAAGGAAGATCAGCACAAGCCTTCCCGCATTCCAGTCAGTGAATACATTGACCTCCAAGGGACCTAGAACACATAGCCCCAAGGGAAGTCATTGCTCCCGCATGAACAAGATAGAGGGCCAAAGTTGGAGTCAGCGTTGTCAGCACTCCTACACCATAACCACAAAACCACAGTGGCACATAAAAATAAGGGATTATTAATCACCTAGGTGGGCAGCTGGGTGGCTTTCCTGGACTTGGCTGGACTCATTCATATGCAATGGGGGTGGCTGGCTATAAAATGATCCAGGATGATCTTGTTTGGGACAACTGGGGCAATGTGATACTGACTACACATCTCCCAACTCAGAGCAGTAAACCTTGGGCATATTATTTTGGTGATGTCAGAGATACAAGAGAGATCAAAGGAAAATTAAGCATCCTTTTGAGGCTTAGACTCAAAACTGGCTCACCACATCATCATTTCTGCCTCATTGCAATAGCCAAATAAATCATATGGCTCTCCCCAGAATCAATGGATAGGAAAATTGACTCCATCGTTTTAGTGATAGGAAATGTAAGGATCAAAAGGGCTTGAATAGAGAAAGGGGTAAGGAGTTAGGGTCATCAGTCTCCCATACACACACTTGTATATGCATGATCATGAAGTTTGCTCCAATGGAAACAGATAACATTATTACAATGGATACTGACACCGATGGAGAGAAGTTTTGGGAGAGACATGAAGCTTTGGGAGTCAGCATTACATATAAATTACAGGCTGCATTATTTTTTTTATTGCTGCTCTTCCAAATTGCCACAAATTTAGCAACTGAAAACAACATGAATATATTATCTCAAAGTTCTGTAGGTCAGAAATGTAGTCAAGATTTTGCCTGGTCTGGATCTTATCTGGAGGTTCTGGGAGAAAATTTGTTTCCATGTTCATTCAGGTTATTGGCAGAATTTAGTTACATGCAGCACTATGACTGAGGTCCTTGTTTCTTTGTAGACTGTCAGTCTGGAGCTTCTCTCAGATCTGTAATGCCTCCTGCATCTCTTGTCATTTTGCTCCCTTCAGTTTTGAAGAGAGCAATGGCAGGTTGAATCCTTCCCTGTCTTATTTCTGCCATATCTCTCTTACTGCAACTGGAGATAGTTCTCTGATTTTAAAGGCTATATGACTAGTTTGGGCCTACCAAGGCAATCCAGGATAATCTCTCTATTTTAAGGTCCATAGATTTAATTACATCTGCAAAGTCCCATTTTCCCTATAATGTAGCATATTCACAGACTCTAGGGATTAGGGTGTGAATATCTTTAGTAGGTCATTCTGCCTATCATTGTCTACCTGCTGACTCCCAAAGCTTCATGTCTCTCCCAAATGCAAAATACATTCATCCCATCCTAAATTCCCTAAAGGTCTCCTCCCAGCATCAGCTTGAATTCCAAATTACATCTAAATCTCATCAGCAAAGAAATTATCATCTAAATAATGTGAGGAAAGTAAAGCATCTAAATCATGAGGCTGAGGTTCTTGGTATAATCTATTAAACAACTGCTGAGGCACAATTCCTCCTCCATCTTTGAACCTATGAAACTAAAGACATGAGTTATCTGCTGCCAACATAGAGTAGTAGGACATACATAGATTGTGGTTATAGAAACCCTCATTGAAAAAGTGGGAAAATGGAGAAGACAGATTCAGCAGTCCAAGCTTTTTGAAACTAGAGGCAAGCAAACTACATTAGTTAGGAATAATCTTCCTTAAATTCTTGGTTCTCGGCTCCACCCTCAGAATCATTATTTCTTCTTCGTGAAATGTGGCATGCATTTAATGCTGAGTGAACAGACTTTTATCAGCCTGTTTCCTGCTGGTAGAACTTTGGAAGCTACAGAAGGATTCACTCCATTAGACAGAAGCCATGTCCACAAATCTTTTGGAGACAATCATATATCTGTTTTTAGTTTCTGTTGAGATAACTGAAGGAAATGATCTTAAGCTTCCCACAGGGTACTGGTTGGATTGAGGGAATCTGTGAGACACAGCCTTGATCTCTTCAAAGAGCCTTTGTGTGACTGAGTACTTGGACCTGTTGCCCTCTGGATAGGCTGAAAATTTTCCAAATCTTCATGTTCCAGTTTCTTTTAGCTGAATAGTTCTTCTCTCAATTTATATCATTCCTCTTGCATTTTATTACAAACAGCAAGAAGAAACTAGGACTCAGCTTGAACACTTTGCTTGGTAATCTGCTCAGTTAAATATCTAAGTTTATTATGCACAGGTTCTGATTTCCACATGTTCTCAGGACACCATTACAGTAAGCTTTCTGGCACTAAATAACAAAGATCCTCCTTTTTCAAGTTTCTATGTAACATGTGCCTCAATTCTTTCTGACTGCTCACCAGAAGTATCCTTGTCCAGATTTCCACTGATAGTCTATTAACAGAAATTTAGACTTTCTGTAAGGCGATCTTCAATTTCCCATAGTTCTCATTACTTCCTTCTTTTTATTATTATGTTATATTAATCACCATACATTACATCATTAGTTTTTGATGTAGTGTTCCATGATTCATTGTTTGCGTACAACACCCAGTGCTCCATGCAGTACGTGCCCTCTTTAATACCCATCACCAGGCTAACCCATCATTACTTCCTTTTGAATCCTCATTGATAAAAGCTTTGTTGTCCATTTTTTTTAGTAACAGTCTTTTCAAGGCACTCTAGGCTTATATTCTTCAAAATTCTTCCAAATCTGCCTACTGCGCAAATCCAAAGCAACTTCCACAGTTTAAGTATTTTTTATAGCATACTCCTATTTCAGATACCAAAATCTGTATTTATTTTCTATTGCTGCTATTACAAGTGTCAAAAATTTTACAGTTTAAAACAACAGTCATTTTATTTTACAGTTTTATCGATCAGAAACGCAAATATGGCATAACTCAGCTGAGTCCTCTACTTAGAATCTCACAAGGTCTAAACCAAGGTGTCTGCAGGGCTTTGCTTATTTCTAGAGGCTGTGGGGGTAATTCACATCCAGGCTCATTCTTGGCAGAATTCATCCATAGACACTTGAAAGACTAAAGTCTCTGTTTTCTTGCTATCAGCCAGACGCCTCTTTCATCTCTTCAAGGCCACCTGTCCTTGGCATTTTGCCTCCTCCATTTTTAAAGCCAGCAATAGCTGGTCAAGTCCTTCTGACACTTCAAAGTCCTCCACTTCTCTTTCTGCCACATATTTCTAATTATAGTGAGAGAAATCTCTCTGTTTATAGGGGTTCATTTGAATAGATTGGGCCCATCTAGATAATCCAGGATAGTCTATCTTAATGTCTGTACTTAGTTACATCTGCAAAGTCACTTTTCTCCATGTACTGTAGCTTATTTACAGGATCCATCAATAAGCATATGGACATTATTGGAGTGGGGTGGTGGTGTGCCTACCACATAGACCTTCTTTTACATCCTCATAAGAAGCTAGATGGGTTCTTTCTGCTCAAACTGAGCAATAGGTAAAATTCAAGTGTAAAATTTCAAACACTTGGGAGAATTCAAATAACATTCTTGATTCACAGTGACAAATTAGAGTTAAACTGGGATTAATCTCTAAAATATTCTGAAGAAGAAAAACTAAATTTGGATGATAAGAGTTTTATTTTATTTTTATCTCTGCGATTCAGGAAGCCAGTGGGATAAAGGAAGTAGTTTCCTAATCTATCACTGTTATCAAGAAATTGTTTAAGCATGGCAATGCTAGGGGACAAAATGGTCAGCATTAGCTAGTCTTCTAGTCAATGGCAGATGAAGGTTAAAAATATGAGGCCAGGAGAATGGCTTTATATTGGACAGTGCAAGTAGTTGTACTGCCCTTTGAAGCACTGACACCTATGGGTTCTGGGATGGGGGTGGAAGGGGAAGACATGAAATGAAAAGGAAATGTTATGACTTGAGTGGTAAAGGTCAGCAGAAGGCGTTTCAGTTCTAGCTCAGAGAGTAGTAATTACTCTAGCTACAAGACTGTAAAAATGACCCCTCGAGTGATGCTTTTTCTAGCAATGCTAATTACATCATCTCATCCAGCATTAGAAGAGGAATCAGAGTAATTGGTGTGGCCTGATGAATTCAAGGGACTTCCTGACCTCATTTCAATTGCAGCAAATAACCCCAGTGAGATGAAACATTTCTGCAGCACTGAGGAGTTGCTCAGTACATGAACTCGGTCTGGCAGGCTGCTGTATAATGACTTGCTAAGGAAGAATTTACTGAGAATTTATTTCCCGTGTATGTTTTTGGATGTAAATCCACCTGGCACCCTAAACCATGGGGAAGATAGGAAATAGCCCCTCAACAAGTGTTGAAATAGAGCTAAAACTGCCAATCTGCTCCTCAAGTATGTGAGAGAAACCATCTGGTTGTGTCTTCAAAGAGTGTTTTCTCAAGAGTAATTTAGGTGAGAACCACTAAGCAAAGTGGAAAGGATCTGTCACCTGTTCTGTGAACAAGATGACATGTTCATCAGATAACAGGCACATGCCTCTGCAGATATAAAATTGGGCACATCAGGAAATAAAAAACTGGGCAGGGGGGGAGAGAGAATGCAGATGGGTTTTAATTTTTTTTAACTCAAAATGAATAGCTAATGAGTAAAGAGATGAAGATGAAATTTAAAAATTGTCAATTAAACAGCTGTTGCCTCAAACACCTATCACTGAAAATTTCACCATTTCAATAAAACTTTCAGGAAGATTGTTACAGAAGTACCAGTCTATAATAAAAATAAGCCACTGTATTTGTCATGTTTATGAACCATCTTAAAGGAAATACTTTTTGTTTATAAGTAACATCATGAAAAACTATAGAATAATGTATAAGTCATTTAATGGAAAAACCTCAAGACTAAACTACTTGACCTTTGACATACACATTTACTTATTTAGTCGTTCAATTTATATCATTACGCTACTCTTCTTCTAAGAAATGTTTGTTGGTTCCCACTTACCTGTAGTATAAATTTCAAAGTCCTAGCATTTATTATATGGCTCCAGTCTTGTGTTCACCTGTACTTTCTGACACACCCTGCAAACCAGCTTTGTGGACTATCTCATGATTCCAAACAAAATATTTTTCTGCCTTTGAGTGTGCTCTATTCTGTCTGGAATGTCCTTCTCAGTCCAATTGGCTTAAGAACTACATTAAATAGTAACACTCCACCCTCAAGATGTCTTCAATAATTTCAAACTGAACTAATCATTTCTATTTGAATGCACTCAGTATATTTTTTTATCACCTCTCTTATGGATTTAATGCATATTTTTAATGAAACACAAAACAAAAGGGAGTAATCATTGTCTTTGGAGTTAAGTAACTATGGTTCAAATACTGGTCTCATCATGTTCTAGCTTTATGACCTGAAAACATCTTTTCTTCTATATGAAACTTAAAAAAAAATCAATGCTTATAAGTACATTAAGAATATTAAATGGATACATACAGGGAAGCCACTGTGCTTAGCTGTTAGTACACATTCAATACATGTGCTTTTCTTCAAACTTATAGCACTATGAATATGTAATTTATATAACTCTAATCTCACTTGCCTGTGACTACAAAATAAACTTACATTTTGTTTTTTAAGCCCATGTTTTTATGGTATAAGCTCACACTAGCCTATTTCCTAGAAGTAAGTCCCACTCCAAGTCTTATTCTGTTATTTTTGTTTGTTCCTGAGAAGGAAATGAATGAAAGAATCAAGCATTTATTTTACGTAGGTGGTGTTTTAGATACATAATATGTGTGTATTTGAAAGTGAGTGTTCTGGAGACCAAGGGAGAGTAGAGTTTTGGGAGCACAAGAAAGACTGATATGTTTGCTATTTCTCTTAATAGGATAGCTGGGTGCTTGTGTATCAGAATTGGTCACAGCCAAAACATTTCTAAGTAATCACTTGGGAATCTCAAGAATCACATTTTTCTTCCATTCATGTTGGATTCATGCATTGAAAGCATGCAGAGTGAATATTTTTTCTTAGGTATGCAAAAGATTTTTGAGACTCCCTGGCAACTTAATAGAGAAAATAGAATATTTTATAAAATATAGATCAAGAGACTCTTGTATTTCTGTGTTATAACTTCATATTTCTTTCTTTTTACTACTATCTTTATGTGATCAAGTCAAACAAAATTCAACAAGAAATCTCAAGATAGCTAAAAGGTAGTTTTTGAATTGAGGAAGTTATCACGCACACATGCGAGAGAGAGTGTGTGAGAAAGAGAGAGAAATGATTCTGAAGGGGAAGAAAATATAATAGTGAAAATTTTACTTTAACAAATGAACCCTTTTTATTTTTGATTTATGATTCCCTATTTATTCTTACCTATCCTTTTCATTTCTAAGGGTTCATTATCTGTCATTTTACCAATTTCCTACTCTCATTTATTTCAAACTGACTTTGGTTATAACTTACTGATATTTAACATATTGCTTAGCTAACAGTTTTTTTTTTTAATTTGTTTTATAATATTGGTCACTCTGGGAATGTCATTCAGCATAATTATATATCCCTTTGTTCTCTTATTTTCTTTGACTCAAAACTGTGAAAGAAAAGTTGTCATTTCTTGTATCACAGTACACATTTTGCATATTCTTCTGTTTTCTTACATCTTAGTAAAACTGCCTTTTCTAAACAAAAAGTATTTGTCTCAGTTACCCAACAGTCCCACCACCATTGCACCACCTCTAGTTACCACCTCTAGTTAAATATAATTGTATATTACCACCTCTAATGAAATATAATTGTATATTTTTACTTATTACCACCTCTAATATATTATATATTATATAATTTAATATGTTAAGTTATATTTAACTAGAGGCGTATTTAACCTCTAGTTAAACATAATTGTATATTCTTATATATTCTCTAGATTTTCCTTGATATCTAGCCTTATATTTGGAGTCCTTTTTTCCTCCTTTTTCAATGACATCAACCACCAAGGAGAATTAAAATTTGTGCTTTCCTGGGGTGAGGTACAGATTGCCAAGCTTAAAATTTTGGTCTCCAGCCATTATTGACATCATTCACATCATTGTCTATAAGACAGTAACCTAGAAGCTGTGGGGAATTGCAAAAAACAAAACAAAACAACCCAGTAATCTCTATCACTATCCCAAAGAACATAAGCAATAAAGGAAGAGCAAGGGGGGCGGGGAGCAGCTTTAAAAAGATACTTAGCTGTTATAATTGAGTAAACAGAGATGATCAAGGAGAAAAAAAAACATAGAGATCTTTCCTAAATGAAGATAATAGAAGAAGGCTGCATCTGTTCTACTTTAGATAGTGATTTAGTGGAAGGGACAAAAAGATGTATATCAGGTAAGTAGACAAAGAAGAGAGGTATAATCATGGAAACTCAAACGTGATACAGTGAATATTAATTTTCAAGAAATATGGGAAGATGAGATCAGTGATAACTAACTGGCAGCTGGCCAGACTCATGAGTGAGCATGGCTGAGATTAGAAAAACTGGCCACCGGAGTCCAGACAAACTGCTGACCCACAAAACAGTGAGTTAAGTAAACAGTATTGTTTTAAGTCTCTAAATCAGCTGAGAATTTAATTCAATATAAAATGATGTGCATCAGTTGACAAATGTAAAAGTTTAAGTGCTTTATTTGAACAAATATTTTATTATATAGCTGTTTTAGACAGTGGAATCACAGTAATAAAACAGGTATAAGTCTCTGCCCTTGTGAAGCTTATATTCTGGAAGGAGTGATGCACAGTAAACAAAGAGAGTGATGCTTGTAATGTCAGATGTTGATAAATGCCATGATAAAACTAGGAAAGGTCACTAGGAATTACTGTGGAGAGATGGGAGGAGATGTGGTTTTAGTTAAGATAGTATTACAAGGTTGAGTAACTTCCTGTGCACACATGCACACATGCGCACACACACGCACACACACACAAAGAGAGAGAGAGAGGCAAGATGGATTCCATACTCAAAATGTAGTCCAGACGTTGAGACTGTTGACCCTTCATATACCAAGAAAATTTAAGAGAAGGCATATCACTTATGCAAGGTACTCCTAAGGGAGAGAAGAGTGGGCAGAAGACTTGTGCTGGCTTGAAATGGACAGAGGAAGTAGGTTTGGCCTTTCAAGCTGTAAGGGGGTGGGAAAAGTTACCATGTGCAAGCTGGAGATTTGCAAGTTTTGAGAAGGGGCACACATGGGCTTTCTTGTCAGCCTGTCCTGATAGGGGGCCAAAGAGGAATGGAAGTGAATATTTTAAAAGAAATTTTTCATTTTCACGAAAAAAATGAGTCAGACTCTTTATTATTGTTGATCAGAGAGGCTTTACTGAAAATGTGACATCTGACAAATGACTTAAAGGATATGAGGTGTGGTCTAATAAAGAATTTTTGGTCTTTGTCTCAGGTTTCTGGCACAGAGCTTCTAAAACCCCTAGAATTTCCTGACTGAAGAGTGTCTGTTAAGCAAATGAGGTGACTTACAGTGGGCCACTAGACAGCTTCAGCATGGTTTCCAGAAAGACTAAAAATGTGATTAGAGAGTTGGGATCTGGGGCCCACCCATCCTCCACAGAGGGTTGAGTTCAGTCACATGACTGATGATTTTATTAATCATGTCTACATAATGAAGCTGCCCCCAAAAAACTCTGGGCATTGAAGTTCAGAAGAGCTTCCTGGTTGGTGGACATATTAACGTGCCAAGAAGGTGACATAGCACCCTGAGTCCATGGGGAGAGGATATGGAAGCTCTGTATTTGGGACCCTGCCAGACTTTGCCCTACATACAGTGCTTTTCTGAGTTCTGTGGGTCATTTTAGTTTATTATTGAATCTTAAGGGGTTGAAGAAAGCCCTGAATTTATAGCCAGTTGATCAGAAATACAGGGGGCCTGGGGATCCCTGAAGTATGACAGGCATCTGAGGTAAGGATGGTTTTATGGAGGACTGAGCCCTTAACTTGTGGGTTCTGATGCTAGCACTGAGTAGTTAGCATCAGATTGTATTGCAGTATACCCAGTTGTTGTTACAATAGTTGGGTTTTTGCCAGATTGCAAAGGGACAGTCTTGTACAGGAGGAAGGACAAAGAGCTTCCCAAGCAATGGGAGCAAGAAAGTCAAAGATCTTAAGGTAGGAGTGTGCATGGTGTGTTCCAATAATAGCAAGTTCATCATTGTGGCTTAAGAGAGTTGAGGAAACTAGATGAGTAGTGCATGAGATCAGAGAAGTAGAAGGGAATCAAAACACAAGGGGACCTTGTTGGCCATTGTAAGAATTTTTTTCTTTTACTTTGAGCAATACCAGAGTCTTAAACTAGAGAAGGAGCAAAACTTGACTTAAAAAATAAAAGAATTACTGCTTTTGTTTGTTTTTGCTAGATGGAAAGGCAGGTAGAGGGAATCTGCTAGCAGGCTATTATAATAATAAGACAAGGGATAATAACTTGGCCAAAATTTAACTATTGTGATCAGAAGAGTTAGGATTCCACATATATTTTAGAGGCAGAGCGGGAAAAAAGGATTTCTGGTGGATTGAATATAGAGTTTAAGGAAAAGTGGAGTCAAGGGTGAAGAACCTGTCTGTGCCTTCTAAATTAAAGCCCAGTTGGAGCTGAGTGAGGGCTTCATCTTCTGAAAGGGCCTGGAAGATCCAGAGTATGACCTCACGTCACGTATCTCATCAATCTGTGCTGTCCTGTCAGTTGAGTGTCAATTTTCTGATTTAGACTCATAAAGCAAAACTGTCTTATTTCTATGTGATTGAAACTCAGCAATACAAATATATGACAGTGTCCTGCCTTAAAATATAGATATATACATAAAAGAGTCCAAATACTCCTTTCTCCTCCAGGGGATATATTATCAAAATTTTGCTTCTAGGTTATTAATTAGAAAAATAGTATCATATTGCTATTGTACTCAGGTTTGTATTTCAATAAAAATGTCACTCTGAAAACAAATGCATAGTAAAAAATAATCCACAATAGACATGATTGTTCATGAAGGTTTGGTGATCTTAAATATATTCTGTCTATATTGGGGGAAAATTATCTTTCCTGAAACTACACCTTCATTTTCTATAGTATCTCTATAACATGTGCAAACACATTTAGGTAAATTTTTAATGAAGGATTTCTGGATTGTAGAGTACTAGTCTAGCCTAGTACTCTAGTACTAGAGTACTAGAGAATTTCTGGATTGTAGAGTACTAGTCTAGCCTTTTGCTCAGTTTTTGATCATAGCCAGGCACTTAACATTCTCAATTCTTTTATTATCTCCACTGTAAAATACAGAAATTTATTTTGTAAATTGCCCTGGATATTTTCTAATCCAGAGGTAATACGTAGACAATTGTTTTGATAAGTTTTTATTTGATGCTTAATTTGATTTTACCGAACAAAGTGCCCTAGGCAATATTATGTCTTGTTTTTGTTTTCTGATTGGGATTCAGAATAATCAGCTGTGTTGATAAATTTTGCTGTATACACAAATTTTCTCTTCCTATGCTCCCGCCCGCCCACCCCCCACAAATACACATACCACATTCACACACATACATGCATACACAATCAATAAACAGAGGAGGGATTCATTTTCAGTCAAATAATTTAATGCCCGCTGGGATATCTCCGTGAAATATGTTAATTCATCATGTCTACTGTAATGGTTAAAAGAGCAAGAGCCAGCATAATATGTTCTCAACCCTATTATTTCTTGATAATTGTACTCATTTTTATTCTCCTTTAGGAATGTTGTAGTGATTATGGAGAGCATTATCAAGTGGGGATTAAAAGAATAATAATAATTACAGTAGAAAATTTACATGATTTACAACATGACAAGTTTTCACATAAAATTCTCATTTCTGACTTTTAATCTACTCTAATGTTGTACTAATATTACTCTTTATTAACACAATTTTGACATTTTCCTTCACCTTTGCATACAAAAATAACTGCCTCTTTCTTCTTAGAAGGCTTCCAACATACAGCTCTAGACCTTTTTAGCATCTTTCTTCTTGTAACATTTCTTAAATTGAATAATGGCTTTGAACTCTTCTGGAAGAAAGCCTTGAGGCAAAATGAGAGAAAAAAAATAAAGGAAAAAAATGCCAACTGTATTTACTATTTGTGAGAAATACAAAATTTGAGATAAAACAAACAACCAAGTAGTTTTCACAGTAATGACAATTCCAAAGGAAATGCATGAAGCTAGAAATCAGAAGTCCTCACAATCATTTTCTCCTTAGGTACAGTATTCCTATTGCACAGGAATGTTAGAATAAAATTAACTACATTAGATAATATATGAGAGCCCTTTGAAAACTCTAAAGTGCTACATAAATGTATTGTTTAATTATTCAAATGAAATTAAGGAATTTCTTTTAATAATACAATTCTCTTTGATACTTCAAAAGCATGTGTTACACTATATTTAGGCAAAGTACTTGGCAAGGTCCAAGATGAGCAAAATGCCATTCTTCCCCACAAGTTATGCACAATCAAATGGAAAGACATCATATACAAAGTTAATATTTAAAAGAGTAGGATTAATTACATGACATGTTAATTGCTAGGTTCTAAAGAGAGAAGGAATAGCATAATTAATTCAGAGCATAGCACCAGTAGTGTCATGGGAAAGGTAATTTACAGGGTGTGTCATTATAGATTTCTTCATTACAATGTCAAAAGTTTTAAGGGGCAAATGTGGGAAATATTTTTTTTTTAGCAACATTTGGCCACTGAAGTGAAGATGTTGAATAATACTATAAATATGCCAAGAACTGTGAAGGATTTAGATTTTATATCACTTGTAAGCCAACAGGTTAGCTTGCCACACTTTCAAGGATGCTGGCACAAGACTCCTGGCTCAGATACAGAATACTTTATTCCCGGCATGGCAAGCTGAATGTGCTTTATGTTCTCATTGGTTCTTTTTACTCCTAAGTCTTATGGGAGACAGGCAGAATAGTCCAGGTGGGTGCTGCACTTCTGGAGTTTTTGCCTCCTTACTGAGGAACTCTGAACTTAGGGAAAACTCCCAACTTATAAAGGGACTGCTAGCAAACTACCCAACCTGTGTACCAGAGGAGACATTATCTTTATTATCCTGGGTAGTAAACTAACGTGTCCTTGCTCCAGAGGGAGACCTGTCTCTATCATCCTAGGCTGTTTGCTATATACAAACATCCTTGAAAATATAGCCTAGAAGAAAAGACAAAAGCTCTCACAAAATGTGCAGAAATATGAGGGGCAAGTGGAGAATTGTCATGCAACAACACACACACACACATACACACACACATAATACTTACAATATAAACAATAAACTCAAAGGGAGGAGAATATTTCCAGACATTGCTTACTCTCCCATTTTTCTGTTAGAGACCTATTTTTAACCCAAAGATAGCGAGATTGAATTTGATGATCACTCTGCATAATGTCTCCTTTTTATTTAATACCAACTTTTTTTTTTAGTTCAATCCTTATTACATCCATTCTTTCCCTTATTGTACTTGGTCCCACTAATATGTCAATACTGGTTGCCTAGATTTTGTCAGTCACATTCAATAAAAAGCAAGTGCGAATCTAGTGTCTATATATCTGTGTGTATGCATGAGTGTGTGCATTTACACTTCGAAAGAAGACAGGGCAATGATGAAAGGAGATTTGACACTAGGAAAATCAGAATACATTCCCCTTTCTTTATAGAAAATGGAACTTGACTTCCTATAAGCAGCCTTCCATTTTGAGAAGAAAGATATGAGGTATCTTTGAAGCTCAGCTTTTTTCTAGTTGTTTTCATCACAAGTCTTGCCTTTCTGCATCTATTCTCAGGATCTATCCAAGAAATCGAAGAGAGGGCCTTAGGAAAAGCATATCCAAATCACACAGATATCACAGAATTAACAGCTCTGAAGAATGCTCAAGGCTGTTTAGGAAAATTTGAAGACACTAACTGGAAACACACACACACACAATGTCCCTGTAATGGCAAAAAAATTATTTAATGTCATGCAAATAAAGGTATGGAGTTAGATATCCCACAGATGGTATCATAGTTCAATAATATTATTAGGGATCTAGCCTCTTTCTGTCTTTCTTCTCTTTTCTTAATGCGTATGCCTTCATCCTCATGTAGTCAACAAGCAATGTCTGCCACAAACACATTTCCAGGACCCATAATGGGGATTTCTCCTAAGAAAGCTAAAGAAAGAAATAAAGAAATAAATATCTATAACTTGAGAATTGTGGTCATATTGAGACCAAAGACCAAGTGAAAACTCTTGTTCTTGCTTTAAGCTAGAAGGAACCAAATGGATTTTCTCACATTCCTGCTCACTACCGTTTACACCCACATTCTCTGTTGTCCTGCCCCACACCTTAATGAACTATTTGCGTTCAACTTTAGCAAATCTCTCCACCTTTGCACCAGATCCTATCTCTTCTTACTTTTCAACCATTTTGCTCTCAACAATTCGTCCTTTTGGCCATATACTCTCTCCTGTTTCTAATAGCATGAAAATCTTATTTTATTTCTTCCATAAAAACAAACAAACAAATACCTTTGTTTGAATCCAATTTCCTGACAGGTACTGCCCCAATTCCTTTGTAGCTTGAACTGTCTATCCTCACTACTTCTAATTACATCTTCCTATTTTTTCTTAAACTTGCTTTTACCAAGTGTTCATGCTTTAACTCCAACAGAAATGCTCTTATCAATAATACATCCGGGGCGCCTGGGTGGCTCAGTTGGTTAAGCGACTGCCTTCGGCTCAGGTCATGATCCTGGAGTCCCGGGATCGAGTCCCGCATCGGGCTCCCTGCTCAGCAGGGAGTCTGCTTCTCCCTCTGACCCTCCCCCCTCTCATGCTCACTCTATCTCATTCTCTCTCTCAAATAAATAAATAAAATCTTTAAAAAAAATTTAAAAAAATTAATAAAAAATAATAATAACACATCCAATGATTTCCAGGTTGCTAAATCCAGTGAACAATTGCCAGTTCTATATTGTTTTATCATCAAGATTTGATAACATTTGATCATCCTCTCATTCTTGATGGACATTCTTTGCTTGTCCATTAATATACAACACTTCTGCTTCCCCTCTCACCTCATTGGCCACTCCATCTCCTCTCTTTTGCTTTTTTTATTTTTCTCTTATCCCTGAATCTCATAATAGGGGAATTGCATATGTCAAATTCACAGAAAGAAAATCCTTGATTGGGTGGCCATCAGAGTAGTAAGTATTTAGACATTTAAAAGAATGCTCTAGAAGTTATTCTAGGCTATAAAGAGATCCCTCACATCTCCCATGACAATAGATTAACAAATTTTATTGTTGTTTTTATACAGGTATCTAGCCTATTTGTTTCCATTATTTTCCAGGCCTGACATCTTCCTAATTTTTCCCAAAATCTAACATTAAATATGAGTACAGCCTAGCATAGCTCCATGTGGGTTAAGGTGAGTCAAACCTGGAAGTGTTTTGGTGCTTCATGCACTGGCTATGAAGACTACATTGGTGGTAAATAGAATCATTTGTTTATAAATCAATGCTAACGTACAGCTTTAATATCTATTCCCTGCTGTGTGGTCACTAATTTTGAAAGGCTAGATTCAGGTCTTTGATACCTACTTGAGTTTCCAGCTTGTTCTAGAACTGAGCTGCAAACCTCAGCTTGGAGAGCTGGGTAATCTACACAAATATTTTATTTCTACCACCAGTTTCTTTTACTATGGGAAGACTCCACTTGTGACACTCACTACATTAAGTATAATGGATCACCAAGAAATATCTGCACGTTCTCAACTGTAAGCCTTTAGAATATAACATAGATGCTGATTCTAAGGGGAATTATCAAAATTCTGTATGCTCCCTTGAATGTAGGCATTTGGACAACTATTCCAATGGGCCCACCCTTCTCTTTCTATTAGATTTCCTTTGTCCCATTTGACTGGAAATAATTTTTTCCTATCCATCTGGAATCCACTCATGATCAGGGCCAAACAGAATTTTCCTTTGTTTTCTACCTTAAGGTCTGGTACATAGGAAATGAATAAATATTAAATCACTCTTGCTTATAAAACCCTGAAGCAAAAATATATGATTTCTTAAAAGATTTTATTTAATTATTTGAGGGAGAGAGCTGGTGGTGGGGGGGACGGGCAGAGGGAGAGGGAGAGCAGAGGGGAGGGGCAGAGGGGGAGGGAGAAGCAGACTCCCCACTGAGCAGGAAACCCGATACAGGACTTGATCCCAGGACCTTGGAATATCATGACCTGACTTAAAGGCAGACACAGACTCACAGAGAAAAGACCATGTGAAGATACAAAGAGACGGCCATCTATAAGCCAAGGAGAGGAACTCTAGAAGAAACCAACCCAGCTGACACCTTGACCTCAAACTTCTAGGCTACAGAAATGTGAGAGAATACATTTCGGTTGCTTAAGTGACCCAGTCTGTGATATTTTGTTAGGGTAGTCCCAAGAAACTAATGCAGCCAGGCATTTCTTTCTAACTGAGAAGAATGAGGAAGGACATAGTTCTAAGTGTTGCTGGCATTCATCTTAGTATCATGTGAGAAGCTTCCCTTAGGATGAAACCAACCTCATGAAGTCAGAATGTTGAGCCATACAAAATTACTAATATTTGACCATTTTTTATCATAAAAATGACAAGTTTTTGATCAACTTAATGTATTGCTTAATCCAGAACTTCTGTTACAAGCTAGTTAAACTGTTTTAGCTGAAGAGAGAGACACACGAAGTTCTATGTCTTTGAGAATTTTTAACTTGTTAAACTAACTGCTGCTAAAACATAAATATAAGTTAAAGTGGAAAACATTAATTATTCAATGGATATATTGACACTAGTGCAGTCTTTAATGAAAGATTTCAAACAGAATTCTGAGTTTGGATATAGAATATAAAGAAAATTATGGGCAAATGTGCAGGTAAATTTATTATTCTTGATGTAAACTTCAATTCCTTCCTTCATATTGGGTGATTCTTTGCCTTTACTTCATTCATTAGACAAATATTGAGTAAGCCTTTCCCATGTATCAGGCACTGTGAAACACGCAAGTATGGAGAAGTAAACAAAATGAACGAAATCCCTGGCCAAAGTTGTGTATTGCCAGAGGGGTGAGACTTTAAGCAAACAATTACATACCTATTTACATAAATGCATACATAAAATGCTTTGTGGTAATTAATCCTTTTTCACGTGAAGAAGCTCTCCTTAACCTATGATTCAACAACCTTAAAACAGGCATAGTACTTAGGCTGGGTAGACAGAGACCCCATGCCTTTACCTATAATAATCATTCCTGGTTGGACATGTGATCCAAACTAAGGCAATAGCAGGTCCTCCCCAAGTCTTTGCTGGAGCTAGTCATGAGAAAATGTTCCCTTTTTTAATACATTCAGATGTAATGAGCATATGTGCCTAGAACCACCAGTAGCCACCTTATGCACCGAAAAGGGAAATCTTAACAGAGAATAAAGTCAATGCAAAAGAAGCAGCAGAGGTAGTCTTGACAGTATTTATTTATTTATTTATTCTAACTGAGAAGAATGAGGAAGGACATAGTTCTAAGTGTTGCTGGCATTCATCTTAGTATCATGTGAGAAGCTTCCCTTATGATGAAACCAACCTCATGAAGTCAGAATGTTGAGCCATACAAAATTACTAATATTTGACCATTTTTTATCATAAAAATGTGACTAAAACAAGTTCAACCCTGGAACATTCAATTATGTAAACACTATAAATTTCTTACTTTTTCTAGCTAGATGTATTTACATCCAAGTTACTTGGACCAGAACTATTATTAACTAATATACCTCTTTCCTCACTTGGGGACCTGCACAACTTTCTAAAAATTGTCAAAATGCCTCTAAAATCTTTATATTTTAAAAGCATCCTACATTTAGGTATGTCATTGAGTGTCTCAACTTGCATTGCACTTACCTATTTCTTTTCCAATTTTATACCCCATTGGAACTTAAGATCCTTAAAGAGTATAAACTCATTTATCTTACTATACCTATTACATAGTACATGGTAATGTTTATTAAAGGAATGAATAATTACTCAGAACATAAAATATATGATTACTGACATGCTAATTGGTTTAACATACTCTAAAGGGAAGCATTTAAATTGAAATTTAAGAAGGCGATAAAGAGAAACTTACCATTGTAGAATTATAAAAGGCAAGAAGTTTTGATTCTATAATAAGTCTTCAAGTGTGTAGGCTTTTTTTCACCGTTCACAAATTCCCCTCATAAATAGTTTTTTCCCATTTTATCCTCACAACAACCCTGTGAAATAAGCAAGGCTAATATCTTCATTTTGTGGAATCAGAAATTGAGACTTAGAGAGATTATGTGACTTATTCAAAGAAATATCTATAATAAGTAGCAGATCCAGGATTAGAAACTAGATATATTATGTAATTATAAGATATCTTCAATAGAAAAAGTAACGTGGTGATTTTGATTTCTTCTTGTGTAGCATATACTACCATTGGCAGCCTGTGATGAATAATAATTTCTCCAAAAAGAGATGGGTAGCAGGGTCTTCTCAGCTCGGGTATTTCAGACTCGCATATAGCTGATATGTAAATGGTAAGTACCCCTCCTATTTGTGGTGTTTAGCCATATTGCCTGACTTGGAGGGATTACAAGATTTCTATTAAAAATAACCCAAATTTCCACAAAGTTTAGATAATAAACGTATCATTTAGAAGGAGTTAGAATATGCCCCAGTGGAAATTAGATAATGGAGGAGATCTTAAAGAGAGAGAGGGAGGGAGAGAGAGAGTGAGAGAGAGCACATATGAAAATAAAGAGTGTGTTGGGGAATCTGGGTGGCTCAGTCAGTTAAGCGTCTGCCTTCGGCTCAGGTCATGATCCTGGGGTCCTAGGATCAAGCCCCATGTTGGGCTCCTTGCTCAGCGGGGAGTCTGCTTCTCCCTCTTCTCTGCCCCTCTCCCTGCTCTTGTCTCTCTCACGCGCGCCCTCTCTCTCAAATAAGTAAATAAAATCTTTAAAAAAGAAAAAAGAACGAAAAGAAAAGAGTGTGGCATTGTGTATGAAACCAGCAACGGGACTGAGGAGAAGTTAGCAATTTCTGAAAGTATGAAAATGAACTTTGTACTTGACTCCTCCTGGTCCGGACACTAAGTTTCTTATGAGTCCATGGAGAGAAACCAGTGTATAGCAACATTAAAAGAACCTTCGCCACTAGTGCTCCATGGGAGCTTTCTGGGAATCTCTATACTCTTTACCTCCTTCTAAGCAGATGGGGAATAAGAAGGGCGGTGAAGGTCACAATCAGCTCCTCAGTGCCATGCGGATGTCCTGAAGAAAGTGGCAGGATCGGTATGAATCACACAGAGAATCACATAGAGAGAACTAGGAATCCAGAGGCAGAAGATGAAGTACAACCTCTAATGTGTGGGAGACTAATGTAGATTAGTGCCTTTATTGGGATATTGGATCCATTACCCAAACAGGAGCCAAAATAGCAATGTTTTAGAACAAGGTACAAGTTTCCCCCACTATCTGAAATACAGTGTTCCTATGAAAACTTTCCTAAGCCAATATGGCATAAAGCAAATAAGCAATTACCATTAATTTATATGGAAACATTTTTGAGTGCTCCTAGAACCCAAAAATAAACTTTCTTAATCTTTTCTGATACTTTAGGATGCATTTTCCTAACAGATACACAAAATCAATCAACAAAAAGCACAGGTGCTCACAGACACCGTTCAAAGCTATGGCGGCTTGATGATGAGATGCTGAGTGTAGGTCCTAGAGAAGGAGCTTGGTGTGGGCGCATGCTGCCTCTCTAACAGCTCACTACAAAACAAATGCTGAATGCTCTTTCTGTTTTTCACTTTTTGGGGGTTTTTTGGGGGGTAAAAGTAAAATTCTTTGGATTTCTTTCGGTTATCAAAAACAGGTACTAATGTAGGTCTTTCATAAAAGAAAAGTGGTATGATACAAATTTTCAAAAAGCAAGGGATAACTGAAATTGTTTATTTCCTACTTATGTAATGGCATAAGCAGTCTAGAGCTTGGATGGTAACTCTTAGCATAATTAAACAAGAATTCTGTAATTTTGCTCTCCTTAGAAATAGCCCTTGTATACTTGATCCAGATGGCTCTTTAGTTCTCCCACAATTTAACTAGGTTCATGGGGCAAGGAAGAAAGAGGATAGGAAAGGTATAAAGTATGCCTTGAAATGTACATATATTACTTAGACTCACTTCCCATCAGCCAAAACTTAGTTACATAGCCATACATAGTTTAAAGGGAAGCTAGGGAATACAGTCTTTATGGACAGCCATATGGTTCTGCTAATAATTGAAGATTTTATTGCATTGAGAGTGAAGGAAAACAGTTACTTAGGGACTTAGCAGTCTGCCACAATACTGTTTTGTAGGCAGTTCAAGAAAAAGGTTGGCAGGAGCAGATTGGTGCAGGTGACATCAGAGTGGGCAGACAGAACAAGAAAAGACAAAGGCTAAGAGGGAGAGCAAAAGTAGTAGCTGGAACAGAAGTCTGACCAAGGCTAGGTTTGATATACATAATGTGTGAAACAACTTTGCCCTTAGAAGGATCCTGGAAAGACATTAAAAGAAAATGTTAATTTGACAGATGGGAACTAATAAGCCATTGGTCATGGATATGTAAACTTTTAAAGTGGCATGCTAGGGTCCATAAGACAACAGGGCCAAAGAGTCATTTTAGATATATGTGTATTAGAATTGTAATAGCATTTTATACATAGGTAAATGATATGTATATGTAAACTTAGTCACTTCACAATTATAAATATATTTTTTGAATGGTCCTATTGGTAATATGTGATGAATAGACACCATTTTATATATATATATATATAATATACATTTTATATATGTATAATATACTGTTTTATTTTAATATTCATATTAAAAGTTGAATATATTCATATATTGACATATTACTATATATAACATATAGTAAGCCCAGGATAAATAGGCTTAGGGATGAGGGAAAGAAAGGATTAGTCTAAGACACCTAAAAGTAAATGAATCTCAAAATAAAATTGATTTAAGGCAAAGCTTGAAGAATGATTTTGTGATAGGTTTTTTTTTTTTTTAAAGATTTTATTTATTTATTTGAGAGAGAGAGAGACAGAGAATGAGTGGGGAGAGGGACAGAGGGAGAGGGAGAAGCAGGCTCCCCACTGAGCAGGGAGTCCTACATGGGCTTGATCCCAGGATCCTGGGATCATGACCTGAACCAAAGGCAGATGCTTAACCGACTGAGCCACCTAGGTGCCCCTTGTAATAGTTTTTAAACTGGCCCCTCTAAAGAATGGTAACCGAAAGAAAACTCAGGATGTGAAATTCATGGAAGATCCAGTCATTGACCAACATCTTAGATGTATCCAGTAAAGAAGCTTTGTTACTTGACCTTTGGGTTGTATCTGGGCCTCAGCTAGAAAATGGTTCATTATTTTCTCAATTTCCAGAAGTCAGAAACCATGTAAGAAAACAATAACAAGTAAAATCAGATGTCAAAGAGTTTAAAATAAGCCAAAAGAATATGGGAAGTTCAACAAACTGGACTCTGTATCTATACTGTCACATTCATATCTAAAATTTCTAGCAAGATTCTGCACACTGTACTCAAAAATACTTACTATTTGTTAAATGGGTGATGCATTAATTCTCCACAAAGAGATGTAGAGGAAAAGATAGTACAAGTCCTCAGTTAAAAATCAAATGGGGAGAATCTGTTTAATATTCTTTAATTCATACATATGCCAATGGGCAATATCAGTTCAGTGTTTCCCTCTTGAAGAGTGCCCATGGTGTATTTCAAAACAATTTTCCAGAGTTTTGAAATCAGATCAGTCTTATTCCAATAACAAAAGGATATTGTAAACCCTCCACTGTCGAGTGTTTTCTATACAACATAGTGGTTAAGAAAGTGTATTATGGAATCTTAACTACTAGATTTGAAATATGGTTTCACTACTTAAGTGTTGTATGATTTGAGACAAGTTATTTAAATGTTTTAGGTCTATTTTTTTCATTTTCTAAACAGATTTCAAAAGTAAACTTCCTTCCCTGTGTTGTTGAGAAGATTTAATGAGATGACAGATTCATTAACATAGCAATGAGTCCATGCTTACAATACTACTGTTCTCATAAAGAGCCCATGAAGCTCTGTGTGCTAGGACAGAATGAGAATTCTGCAGCAAACAGAATTTGGAAGGGAGGACTTCTGCATTCTCATTGCTGCTAATTAGAAGAATGTGTTACTTTTATGAGAGGTTCTTTTGCCAGACCTTGTCCATAGCTGCTTCTACTCTGATTTGGGAATGAGTCCAGGAAGTTTGCAATTTCAAATTTTGCCCCAATTTCCTACAGGCACTCTTGTCCTCTACTCCATGAAATTATGAGGTAGTAGATGATATTTGAGAGTTGAAATTACTATTTTAAAACTATCATACCCTAGATTCAGTGATTACTATCCAGTTTTTTGACTTGAGTATTTTCTACTTACTTTTGGGGGGGAGGGGAAATTTACTTTTATAAAAGATTTATTTCTAACAATGAAACATGTATTAATTTCCTGAGACTACTGTACTAAATCTTCAAAAATTGGTGGCATAAAACAACGGAAATTTATTCTCTCACAGTTCTGGAAGCTACAAATCTGAAATTCAGCAGGACTGTGCCTCCTCTGGTTGCTCTAACAGAGAATCCATTCTTTTCCTCTTGTACTTTCTGGCATTCTTGGGCTTGTGGCCACATCACTCCTGTCTCTGCCTGTATGTTCAGGTTTCTTTTTCCTCTGTGTCTGTGTTATTTCCCTTCGCTTCTCTCTTATAAGGTACATGTGATGACAGTTAGAGCTCACTCAGATAATCTAAGGTAATCTCATCTCAGAATCCATAATTTAATTATATCTGCAAAGTTTCTTTTTCCAAATAATGTCACATTTACAAACTCCAGATATTAGAACCTGACATTTTGGGTAGTGCTTATTCAACCTACTATAAACTGTTTAACCAATATACTAGCCTTAGAGGCATTTATCCTTCAGGGTTAGATTCCGCCCCCGGCCCCCATACTGCGCTTAGTGTGACTCATGTGTTTTGTTTATTTATTTGTTTTAGATTGTATGATTTATTTGAAATACACATACTTTTGGGAGTAGGTGTTGTTAAAGTGAAATCGCTTTGTAGCAACTTCATTCACTATCCATATACCTGATCTAAGCTTTTAATATCAGAGTGAGGAGTTGTTCAAAGTACTAAACAAAACATCACGTGCTATGTGTCAGCTATATCAACAAAAATGTTTGCCAATCTTTAGTCTAGTCCACACAATTGTAAAAGTTACTGGTGAAAAAATGCGGAAGGTACAAAGAAACCACTTGTAACACAAAGGATGATATTTTCATTCATACTTATGGAAAAAATAGAACTATTGATATAGAACCCACATTGACAGCACCTTCCTTCTAGAGCTCCAGACTTTATGAAGGAGAAAACTGAATCCTATCCTGAGTAAGTGGTTGTGCACCCAACCAGAGGCAGCCTGCGGCTAGAAACCAGGTTCTTTGGTTACAAGGCCAATCAGCCCTCTCTCCAACACTTGCTGGGAAAAGCCTTCTACTTCATTAAATCAGTTTCTCAATGTCTCAAAGGGCCCGGCACATAAAGAAATAAATGTCATTATTTATGAAGGTAGGTTAAATATTGTTATTTCAAGAAAGAAAAAAAAAATAAACATAAATGCAAGAAAATTCACCAGAAATCTTTATCTAAAAGCTACAGAGAACATAAGAAGAAGAAGGAGGAGGAAGTGGAGGAGGGGAGGAGGGGGAAGGGGGAAGAGAAAGGAAAAAAAGATATAGCAGGAGGGGAAGAATGAAGGGGGGAAAATCGGAGGGGTAGATGAACCATGAGAGACTATGGACTCTGAGAAACAAACTGAGGGTTCTAGAGGGGACGGGGGTGGGGGGATGAGGGGTTAGCCTGGTGATGGGTATTCAAGAGGGCACGTTCTGCATGGAGCACTGGGTGTTATGCACAAACAATGAATCATGGAACACGACATCTAAAACTAATGATGTAATGTATGGGATTAACATAACAATAAAAAATTATAAAAAAAGAAAGATAACTGTACTAAAGCAGGGGAAAACGTATCTTAAGATTTTTTTGTTGCTATGGTAACAATACACTATTTTATCCATTCTTATCAAAATGTATGAATGTAGGACCCCCTCCCAAAAGATGAAGTGTACAGCTGCTTAGTAAAGGGTAAAGAGCTGTACAAAATATATTTTCACCTGTTAACTAACTTGAATTGTTTTTAATTGGATTAAACAATGACAAGAAATTGAACACTTCTTGTCATTGTTTAACCCAATCAGGGAAAAAAAAAATCACATTGATTGCAAGAAAAGAAGTCAGTTGCTCTTCTGCTCTCATGAATAAATTATTCCCAATAGATATACAATATTGTTGTCACTTATTAGATTAACTAGTTGTAACCTTATAAATCTGAGGCCAAGTGCCTGTGGAATTGGAGCTAATAGAAAAAAAATTAATGGGGATGAATGGGAGAGAGACAACGCCTGGCAGTGCTTCTCAAACCTCAGGCAGCACAGGAATCACCTGGGGATCTTGTTAAAATGCAGATTAATGAATCACAGGAGGAGTCGAGATTCCTTAGTTCTTAAAAGGTCCCAGGTGATGCTGAGGTCTTTAGCCCACCATTCAAGATTTGGCTATTGATGTGAGAGTTTACACAAAGGGTTGAAAAGCTGCAGAGAAGTTTGAGTGAACATAAAACATTAACTTTCTAGAGTTGATATATTTTGTGTCACGATTCTGCAGATGACCAGACTGTCTGACGTATTTTGTGCAAGTCCAGTATCTCAGGTCTGACCAAAATGCCCTGAAATTCCCTTCGGCTCGACTAAATTTTAGACAAGCTTCTTCCTCTCTGGGCCTCTGAACTCCCTTTTTTAAGAACATTTACATTAGAAAACTTGTAACTGTAAATTCTTCCTCTGCCCCTTTGATATGTGTATAAATCTTCTCCCAGACTCTGGCCGGTTTTACAACCCAGGAAATGTCTTTCTCAGGGACCTGGGAACCATCTCTTTGAAGTGCAAAACAGGAGATAGTTACCACTCTCCCATTCTCTGTGGGAAGGTAAGAACCCAACTTTAATTGACAATTAGCAAATACAGATGGACTAAACACAAAGAAGAGAATTTGCAAACTTCCCTGCCAAGATGCTTCTATTGCCTCAAACTGAAAAATCTCAAGATTCCCCATACTTGAGCCATGCTTCGTGTCCCTTTTCGCTAACACTGGACGTTACCATTTTACGGGTTTAAAAATATATATATCCCTGAAGACAGCTTCAGAGCATCATTTTCTGGCCTCAAAACCCATCAATTTGGTCTCACAGAGGAGAGCTAATTGGACACTGTTCTCCCCAATTCTTGATTCAATCACCATTTTCTTTCCTCTTCAAATGACAAACACAAGCTCTCTGAGTATCAATTTGTGTATGCCTAAGAGATGTCTGAGACCCTAGATTCCAAATTTCTACATATACATAGCCGTGGTATTCCCCCTTGTTTGCTTTATGAATCATAACAACCGATATAATAAAATTATTTGCTTCATGTGTATACAAGGATTACCTATCTATCTCTATATATCTATCTATAAATTCTTGTTGACACATTCATCTCAATATATGTCAAAGAAATAAATTTTACAGTTGGAAAAAATACCACTTAAATAAAATGAGACTTTAAAATTCTTTTACTTCCAAACATATATGATATTTTTGAATTATCAAGTATTTTCTCCGATATTCAGTATGTCTTATATTTTATATTACCTTACATATAACTTTTTGACAACTCATAAATAAGATTACTAACACTGAGTGCGTAATAAGAATGCTTTCTGTAATCCCTACACTTTACTGTAATCCTTACAACAATCTATAAATCACGTACTATTTATATCATCATTCTACCCATGAAGGAACTTGAAACACAGAGAAGTTAAGTAACTTGTTTAAGGTTATTCAGCTGACAAGTGGTGAAACATAGATCTAAGAATTTACCTCAGTAGCCTGAGAGCTTAACCATCAAATATGTTGTGAGGAGCAATGACTATTTACAATTATTTCTCAATACTTTGAAATTAATTGGGAATTGGGGGATATAGGAATCACTGCTAGACAACCTTGCATACCTTCGTTTTAACAAATGGTAGAGGACTAACTGGAAAGACAGCTTAAATTTATAGTAGGGCTTTGAATGCTGTTCTTGGTTCTCAAACATCTGATGAGCAAACACTATATGATATACATTAAACATATATATAATATGTATATTATAAAATATATATATGTTATAATAATATAAAATACATTTATGTTTTCATATGTCCAGTACAGATATATATCCTTCTTACTGAGATCATAAATTTTTTAACATATATCTTTGGGATAAAAAACTGTTATAACATGGCAGGCAGTAATTTTATGAAAACTGTGATTTGTAGCTCTTTTTTATATTACTTTCATCAGTGGATAACTTATTTCAATGACATCCAAAAGATGGTAATGATGCCATTTTTATTGAGATGTGCAAAGTATCTAGTAATGCTTTTATTAGAAATGGTATTATCTTAAGAGAATTAAAAGCCACAGATTGGAAGAAAATATTTAAATAATACATATCTGATATAGGATTTGTATCCAAAATATACAAAGAACTCTTCAAAACCAACAAAGAGAAAACCAATTTTTTTAAAAGGCAAAAGATCTGAACAGATACCTCACCAATGAAGATGCCCAGATGGCAAACAAACATTTGAAAGGATGTTTAGAATCATGTCATTAGTGAATTGCAAATTAAATCAAGATACCACTACACACTTACTGAGTGGCTAAAATTAAAAGCAAAACAAAAACCTGACAATGCCAAATGCTAGAGTGGATGTGGAGCAAGAGGAGCTCTCATTCATTGCTGATGTGCATGTCAAATAGTATATCCACTTTGGAAAGACTGGCAGTCTCTTCCAAAACCAAACATAGTCTTACCATGTGCTCCAGCAGTCATGCTCCTAGGTATTTACCCAGTTTAATTAAAAACAAGTCTGAACAAAAACCTCCACACAAATGTTTACAGCAGTTTTATAAAAAATGGCACCAAAAACATTGATGCAACCAAGATATTATCAATAAGTAAATGGATAAACTGTGGTACATTCATACAGCGAAATACTATTCCTCAATAAAAAGAAATTAGCTATCAAGTCACAAAAAGGCATGGAGGAAACTTATGTGCTTATTGGTAAGTTAAAGAAGCAAGCCTGAAAAGGCTATGTAGGGCATGATTCTAATTACATGACATTCTTGAAAAAGCAAAACTGTAGAGACAGTAAAATGATTAATGGTTGCCAGGGGTTCAGAGTGAGAGAGGTAGGGATAAATAGTGAAGCAGAGGGAATTTTTAGGGTAAAACTATGCTGTATGATACTGTAATGGTGAATAATGGCATTATCTACTTATCAAAACCGATAGAACACTACAACGCAAAGACTGAGCCTTAATGTAAACTGTGGATTTAGTAAATAATAATGTGTGGATATTGGTTCATTTATTGTCACAAATGCACCATACTAATGCAAGATGCTAATAACAGAGGAAACTGTGTGTGAGGACATATATGAGAACTCTTTGTACTCTCTTCTCAATTATTCTGGAAATCTAAAATTGTTCCAAAAAATCAGGTCTATTACTTTAAAAAAAAAATGATAAGCAACAGATAAACATGACACACCCATTAGTGACAACAATGTTCTCACTATATGTTATTGCAAGCTATATATACTCTTTTTGAGGTCCATTTATAAATAATTATGTGTGAACAAGGACAAATTCCCAATGCAAATTGAAATAGTAAGCATTCTACTGAGCCTGGGTGGCTCAGTCATTAAGCATCTGCCTTTGGCTCAGGTCATGATCCCAGGGTCCTGGGATCGAGCCCCGCATCGGGCTCCCTGCTCAGTGGGAAGCCTGCTTTCTCCCTCTCGCACTCCCCCTGCTTGTGTTCCCTGTCTCGCTCTCTCTGTCAAAAAATAAACAAATCTTTAAAAAAAAAATCTGTTCTGACATGAATCAAACTAATTTAAAGCAAACTGTGAGGCCACAGATAAATAACAGAAAATGAAAATACACATTCTGAATTATTTGAAATTTTTATTTTAAATGGATAAAACAGATTAAAATAAATCCACCTGCCCGATGAATTGATAGTATGAATTGATAGTTATTTTTTTTAAAGTTAAGTAGCATTAGACTAGAAATTAAAGGTTAGTCTTTAAAAAGAAAAAAGCAGATATTTAATTTAAGAGCAGGATCTTCAAAAAAAAAAAAAAGAAGAAGAAGCAGAATCTTCAGAGTAAGAAAAACCTGGTTTCAGATTCCAGCTTTATATGACCTACTAGCTGAATGATTTGGGGATCAGTTACCTAACCTTGAAGTCTTTTTTTTCTTCACATTTAAAATGGAGATAATAATATGACTTCATCTATGCATCTGAAGCCTTAACATGCTCCCACCATGTACTAAGTGCTCAATGATAAGTCCTTATAAGTATTGTTGATATTATTGACAAAACATCTGATTTCCCAAATGAAAGCAATATCTGAGACTCAATTAGTTCTGCTTCTAATCCATAGAATTTCATATCAGGTAGGGATTGTTGAAGCAATGCTTCAATTTGGAGGTGAGAAAATTAAGGATTTTATGTTTGAGCACTTGCTGAATGCCAGATAACTAGTTAATTGGTGACTCTCCAGTCATTTATTTACTACACAGCCTTGGGTAGTATTCCTTGATTTTATCATGACTATAATGACTGCAGATTTCTTCCATCATCCTCATTTTTTAAAAAAAGATTTATTTATTTATTTGAGAGAGAGAGAGTGAGTGGGGGGAGGAGCAGAGGGATAGAATCTCAAGCAGACTCCCCACTGAGGGCAGAGCCCAAGGCAGGGCTCCATCTTGACCCATGAGATCATGACCTGAGCAGAAACCAAGAGTCGGAGGCTTAACCCACTGAGCCACCCGGGAGCCCCTCCAACATCATCCTCTTCCAGAAAGTTTTACTGAAAGGGATTTTTCTTTCTCTGAGTAAGGACAGTTTCATAGAACAACACTGGAATAAGTTGAAGCAAGAGACCCTGGTTATAGTTCTGATTTTTTCACTTGCCAAAAAAGTCTCCTTGCATGGAGGATATCATGCACTCTCATTGAATATTCAGTCTCTTCAAATGTTTATTGGATGATAACTCAGAATTTACTAGAAAGTGCTTTGTGTATGATTATTGGAAGGCTATAATAAAATGTGTTTAAAAGTGGTATGAAAATCACAATGCAATATAAATATAAAGTTCTATTATATCTACGACACTCTGAGAGGGAGCTGAAAGCAGATTACTTTCAAAGGAATTCACTAGATTATTATAGCCAACATAAGAGTGCACATTCATTCGAAAAGGTGTTTTGTCTTATTTTTATTTATCCCTACTGCTATGAGAAGTGGATAAGACTTAATTGTCATTTTAATTAAGCAACATAACAGATTACAAGTATTGTCAGGATTACTATTTGACAGCCAGTTGAAAAGGTGTGCCTTAAGTTCCTGAGAGTAATGCAATATACACTGATAAAAATAGAAGTATGCATTTTATTTTTTTTTTAAACATTTTATTTATTTGACAGAGAGAGACATGGCGAGAGAGGGAATACAAGCAGGGGGAGTGGGAGAAGGAGAAGCAGGCTTCCTGCGAAGCAGGAGCCCGATGCGGGGCTGGATCCCAGGACCCTGGAATCATAACCTGAGCTGAAGGCAGACGCTTAATGACTGAGACACCCAGGCGCCCCTAGAAGTACGCATTTTAAACCTCGTTTCTATTCTGTAGCTCAATGTTGAAAAGATATGTTTTAGCTCCAACTTTTATAAAAGTAATATACCTTTAACATGAAATGAAGCTGTTAATGAAAAAGATATCTTTAAAGTTCAAAATCAAAACAAATATATATATATATATATCCTGAAATTTATAAGGTAAATGTGACTTCTGTGCTATCTAAAAGAATGTTATGAATACTCTTCAGTAACAAAACTAATAGGCAACATAGTAGGGGAGTCACTAAGTATGGTCCTTTTAAAAAATCTTGCTGTTAAGTTCTGTAAATAGAATAAAGAGTCTATATTTTAAGTAGATGTCCTTCACAATCTTCAACCAACTTAACTTTAGTTATGCTATATTTAAACTATATTTGAATTGTGATTCTTATTCATTACTGTAACAAGAAGCCCTTACATCATTTGTTTAAGAAAGGTGGAAAGAAGAGAGAAAACTAACTAATCTCAAGTATTTCTACACAGGACAAAAGAAGAATTTTACTTCTAAAAATTCTTGAGCAGATGGTGATTTTGGCAAAAGCATAGCAGATTGTTTTCAAAGACCCTGAAAAATGCATTGATATGTTTGAAAATAATTTGCTGGATAGCTGTAAGGAGTCTTGTGTACTCCAGAAGATCTAAATTTTAATGGCATTGAGCCTGATGACTTGTCAGTCAAATGGACAAGGTCCCAAATTGAGAGGGATGGGATGGGGAGCAGATAATAGTTAGCAAACTAACAACCAATTCTACTTCCTAAGAGTAGAGGGTAATGGGTGTGTTATGTCTATCTACTGCTTCAAGTACTTTCCGATGGGTGAGCTGCTTGGAACATGTCTTTCTAATGTCATTCTAATGGCAAGTGAAAGACTTAAGAAAAAGGTAATAAAAATGTAGGTACAGTTTAGCATATTTTTGGTCCTGAATATCAGCAGTTTAAGAATGTTGGTGATAAGCCTCATAATTATCTAGTTAATTTATTATTAGTAACGAAAAGAAGAGCTTTGCCTTTGGAGGCTGTTCTTTCACACTGGATTAATTTCTGGTTTTCCCAAAGCACTGGATTATCTGATCTCTCTCATAATGCCTCACTCTGTGAAGAAAGAAGTCCTAACCTTAACAACCAGTTCAAGTCCATACTCGAAACTAATTATCTAAATTTACATAAGGGTAACATAATGGTGGGGAACAGCTAGGCTTAAGTTTACAGTTCAAGACCATCTTGACTGGGACACGATTTCCTTCATATATTTCCTTGCTATAGAATCATTTTCTTTCCGTTTCTAAAATTCTCCCTTTATGTAACTCAAGATTAGTGTCTAGTTTGCAGTTGTGGATAATTTCCAGATTACTATTTCATCCAAATGTAAAGGTTCCTACCAGCATTCATTAATGGCTAGTCACAGGAAACTGTGTTCTGTGGAGTAAATGAATTCTTGTGAGTTCTTCGGAGGATCACTTCCTCTAAATATAAAAAAGGAGTGGGAAGGTTGTGCCTTAAGCACATGTTACTTTGATCCTCGTAGGTTAATCTTATTAGCAAGTTTATTTATTTAGCAACCATTTGAACCACAGTATCCCATTGCACTTGCCAACAATTTATGAAAATCAACCACCATATGTCAGCTTTCTTTGAGGGGGATAATGCATCCTCCCCCAAGCCTAACATTAATACCCAAAGGCCTTACTGCCTTTCTGTTTCCCTCATTCAAATAAACCTAGTAATAAACATTCCTAAATAGATGATTGATAGAGACTTGGTAATAAATAACACAGAGGCTTGTATAAATTATGGCTAAAGAAAAATCCTCTTGGAAATTAATAAATGTAGTAAGGTACCATATAGCCCATTGCAGCATGCTGCAAAATTTACTGTTGAATGCATGTTATAAATTTGTCACTGAACAGGGAGAAATATGGAATCAAGCTTGTGGAACTATAGGCTCCAGGATTCGTTGTGAAAATAAAAATTTTCAAAAACTTTTTACAACAGTCTAAATAAAGTAGGAGAAATTCTGTACCCTTATATGAAATATATATTTCCCTACATACAAATCAAATTCTGAGAGAAACATTTACAAAGTAGGAAGTAGGTCATTACCAAAGGGCTCATAAAAAACGCCTGCATTTTATAAGGCAAAAAATCAATGTAGTAAGTTTTTAAACTTTGGGGTTTTTTTTATTATTTTTTTCTGAAGACAGAGGTTATCCAAACTTTCTCAAAATATTATTTTAATGGTAATAATGTTCAAAATCGCTGTTACTGGTCAATGTTTCTTGACTGGAATATAATGTAGATTCAAAAATATGTTTGGTGCTTTATTTTATCTGTGTTATATATAAAGCTATTACTTGAAATATATATACCAAAAATCTGCCACTCCTTATAGAACAGGAAAACTAAGTAAAATTTTAAAGGGTCATAAAAAAATTTAAGTAAACTAACTCATGAAGGTTAATGTAGTGGCAATATGCTTATTAAAGATATAATGTTAGTTTTCTATCACTGCTGTAACAAATCATCACAAATTTAGTGGCTTAACACAATACAAATGTATTATCTTACAGTCCTGTAGACCAGAAGTTTTACCAGGCTAAGACCAAGGTGTCAGCAGGGCTACATTCTTTCTGGAGGCTTAAGGAGAGAATCTGTTTGCTTGAATTTTCCAACGTCTAGAGACCTCATGCATACCCTGACTGTAGTAGCCCCTCCTTATAGCCCCTCCTTCTATCTCCAAATCTAACAATGGCAGGTCAAGTCCTTCTCACAGGGTCACTCTGACTTAACTCCAGCCTCAAGTCTTCCACTTTAGGAACCCTGTGATTACACTGGGCCCATCGTAGATAATCCAGGATAATCTTCCTATTTTATGGTCCGCTGAGTAGCAAACTTAATTCCATCCCCAACCCAGATTCCTCTCTTCCATGTAACATAGCATATTTTTATGTTCTGGAATTACAGTGTGGTTATCTTTGAGAGGCCAGTATTCTGTCTATCAAGGTATATACAGAGATGCACAGTTTAGAATCAGTTTCATTTATGGACACAACATTCTTCAAAAATATCTAAATTTGCAAACTCAATTCTCACCAAAATAAAGAGTAAAAGGATACACAAAGCTTTATATTTATTCCATTTACAATCCTTTATTTGGGTGAGTACTTTACTTTTCCATCCCTTGAAGGTTTAATTGAAAAAAAAAAATAAAGTGGATGAGATGTATATGTGGCTAAAAATTATGGAGAGCACAGAAAAAATGACATTCTACAATCTTCTTGAACTGCACATTGCTCTTAAAAATCTATAAGACTTGAGGATTTATGCATTCTATCCTGCCCCGGTTCTATTCTGAAATACACACAGTACTATCCCCTTATCATTTTGTAGCTGCTGTTCTCTTCGCTGTGTGTGCCAGGTTGGAAGATTAGAGGTCTAGGACTTAAAGAAATACAGAATAAATCAGCTGCTGTTCTCAGAGTGCCCTAGAGTCAAGTAAGTTTTAAAGAAATACAATTATGAAATAGCATGCTGAATTGATGTATTTCATATATAATACCTCTTATTTCTCTTTCCAGTAATATCATCATGTCTAACGATGTCAAGAGAACACCTGATCACTCCCTTTCTCAAGTACATTCTCCATAATCTCTTAATATTTAAGGTTCTGCATATCTAGTTAAGAGGGTAAGGCTGTAGTGTTAGAGTTATGAATATTGACATATACCATACATTGCTTAACACTTTTCTATTTGCAAATATCATTTTGAAAATATCATAAAAGGTCATCTTCATCTCCTGATGTTTAGGCAGAATTAAATATAATTAATTTAATCTAAGTAGATAAATATTCCACTTGTTAAAACAGACAAAAGTTTCAGTTTTTTCCTCTGATTGTTTGTAATATGGTGCTGAGTAAGGCAACATGAGCTAACAAAATAGGTGTTTTGAATAGGAGTCTGGAGAACAGAAGTCAGACTTAGGGTCTGGCAGCGACTGTATTTACACCCTAGATAAGTGAATAAAACACTGGTTCTTTTGGGGCGCCTGGGTGACTCAGTCAGTTAAGCATCTGCCTTTGGCTCAGGTCATGATCCCAGGGTCCTGGGATGGAGCCCCCCATCAGGCTCCCTGCTCAGTGGGAAGCCTGCTTCTTCCTCTCCCACTCCCCCTGCTTGTGTTCTCTCTCTCTCTGTCAAATAAATAAATAAAATCTAAAAAAAAACCCAAAACTGGCTCTTTTAAAAAGTATCAATCGATCTATCCACCCATCATCTACTATAAAGTTTGTGTGCTCCACAACAATCTCTTCAATATTTAGTAAATCCACAATCTCTAATCTAACTTGTAAACATACTCTGGCCATTTTGCCATCACAAAGGCTAATTTAAAATTCATTGTGTTCATTATACTAATTTGCTTGCTTAGTTGCCCATCCTACTAAATCTTACTGTTCTTATTAGTCTAGAAGTAGTACCATGTAAGACAAATATGTAGGAGAAAACTGTTTTTACAAGACGCATTGATGACCCAAGAGTTGTAGTACTGTGGACAAGATAAAGTTATATTTATAGTTTGCAGCCAAATTTTAAGTGGTGATAGGGTCAGAGAAATAACTATATAAATAGCAAGTAAGTCATCCCATCCTTTTTTCATTGTGTTGAATCATAGGTTCTTTTTTTTTTTTAGATTTTATTTATTTACTTGACAGAGAGAGACACAGCGAGAGAGGGAACCCAAGCAGGGGGAGTGAGAGAGGGAGAAGCAGGCTTCCCGCTGAGCAGGGAGCCTGATGCAGGGCTTGATCCCAGGGCCCTGGGATCATGACCTGAGCCAAAGGCAGACGCTTAACAACTGAGCCACCCAGGTGCCCCGTATCATAGGTTCTTAAGATACAAACATAAACATGTTTTACTAATTTTATGGAAAACTCAGCTGTAATCTCTTCTGTCCATAAAATAGCATCAGATCAGACAACCTTGTGTTTATTAAAGGATGGATCCTTCTTACTCCGAGGCAAAAGAAATAGTTTAACTAATGTAATGAGAAGGATCAACAAGTCTTCTAGCTAGAACTATTTTTTGTTGCCTGTTAAAAACTTATTACTGTTTGTTTTCTTTTTTTTTTTTTAAGATTTTATTTATTTGACAGAGAGAGACACAGCGAGAGAGGGAACACAAGCAGGGGGAGTGGGAGAGGGAGAAGCAGGCTTCCCACTGAGCAGGGAGCCCGATGTGGGGCTCTATCCCAGGACCTTGGGATCATGACCTGAGCCGAAGGCAGACGCTTAACGACTGAGCCACCCAGGCACCCCTACTGTTTGTTTTCATATGCTACTCTCTAGGTAGCATATGAAAGGGGTCAGGGGTTTGCAATCCTGAAAAAGCAACATAATTGCATGTGGAGTTTCTGAAGTTTTCAACCTCAGAGATTTTTTTTTTTTAATTTCATTTATTTATTTGACAGAGAGTGAGAGGGAACACAAGCAGGGGGAGCTTGAGAGGGAGAAGCAGGCTTCCTGCTGAGCAGGGAGCCCAATGCAGGGCTTGATCTCAGCACCTCGGGACCATGACCTGACCCAAAGGCAATCGCTTAACTGACTGAGCAACCCAGGCGCCCCTTATTTTTCATTTATAGTGAGAGAAAAAGTACCTTCCACAAAATACTGTCTTGGGTCAGAACTATCAGAAAAAGTCTTTTCTGGAACCAGCCTCTTGTTTTTTTCTGTTCCTCTGAAGCAACATTGAAAAAATTCAATTTTAAAAATTAAAAGACTTTAAAGAATTATAGATCTATACTTATTCCCATTTGTCATTTTTATCCATAATAAATATACCAAATTCCTTTCACCATTTCTCAAAAACAAGCTATGTCTTGTGTTATGGTTTCATTTTTTTTAAACAAATATGTCCTCTGAAAATAAAGCATAACAAGGACCTATATAAATTACTGTAGTAGAATTGTTCACTTCCTTCAATGTATTGTGATTCATATGGCTGACATCCAGGCTATGCACTCCCAGGATAATACAACAAAATTTAACTTTCAGATATTCAGAAAAAAGGTATTGTAAACAGTTTATTTTCCAGGTAGCTGAAGATTAAAACTCCATCTTATTTGGGGTGCCTGGGTGTCTCAGTCAGTTAAGCAACCGACTCTTCATTTTGGCCCATGTCATGATCTCAGGGTCCTAAGATTGAGCCCTACATAGGCTCTGTGCTCAGTGAGTAGTCTGCTTGAGATCCTCTCCCTCTTCCTCTACCCTTCCCCCTTCTCACACATGCACACACTCTCTCTCTAAAATGTAAATAAATCTTTAAAAAAAAAAGCTCCATCTTATTTTACAGATTCTTGTAAATCCAAGATCTCTGAGTGTTTAGAGATTTGGTATAGATTATTTTCTTTCTTTTTTTAGAAGATTATTTTTATTCCTTTTTTTATGATTGGTTGTAATAAATTGTGTTGTTTTGATTTCTTACAACTTTGAATCATCTTGAATATTTTATTGACATTGGTGGCACCTTCCTCTTTCCTCTCAAGATGTTTTGTTGTAAATTGCTATCATCACGTCCTCAGAGTATCTGATGTCAAGAACTTAATTGTTAACTAGTACAAAGATTGGTCAATATCTCCTGGTTCTTCAGTATTAGGGACTACTTTTTCTTTGCAGTAATATTTTCAAAGTACCAATTGTTATTCCTACTTCCTTTGATTCTTTAGAGAGAAGAAACTTCTTAGAAGGCCATTCAGTCAATACTTTATCAAAGTTACTAGTTTTAGAAAGATGAACATTCTAGAAGTATCCAGAAATTTACAAATACATGTGTGTACATGTTCCCTTTGTTTACAAATCACTTACATGTTGGGTACCAGTAAATAGATATCTTATAATGAGATTGTTATATACTTCACTACCCTATGTGTTAGACTTTACTGAAAATTACTGAGAGGTTTACGAAATATTCTTCATTCTCTACTATGCCTATTTTTCTTCATGGTATATGAAAGTATTTTCTTTGTAGAAATAGTAAATCTTTCCCATATTTTTTTTCTCCATCATATTTCAAATTAAAGTCCTTTTATTCAGTAAAGCTCTTAATACACTCAGGCTTCTATAATTTTGTCAAATATATGGAGTTCTCTTCAAAGGACTTGTTATTTTCATAGATCATAATTTAAAAAAAACTATTTCTGTTTCTAGATAACACATGTATCTGTTCTCAATACACATCCTCTTTTCTCCATCACTATTAAAATCTTCAAGTTGAAGAAGAAATTAATATATTAACCATGCCTCTAAATCTTTAAGTTTCTTATCTTGGCTTTATTCTTTACTTCAATCTTTCAATAAATATTTTTTAAGTAATAATTATATGGTAGGTACTAATCTACGTTTTGTGGATATAAGAACAGATAGAATGTACTCACTACTTTAAAATAATTTAGTGAAGGAAATATGTCTTTACAGAAACTGAAATGAGAAAGTGGGACATTGTGTTATGCAAAATTTTTCAAGAGAAGCAAAATTAAGGAGTGACTGTTCTGCCAGAGGAGTTGAAGAGGTAAAATTGAGCTGAACCATCTTTGGTGGATAAGCATTCAGATGGTGGAAAAGGGAGAAGTAGCTGTCCAACAGAGGGAGTGAATATGTCAAAAGGCATGAGAAATCATGGCTCACTTGGGGAACCACAGTGTGTACCATAAATTTTCTGTGAAGTGTATAGTTTATATATGAGATAGGAAGGAGATGATCTTGGGAGTAATGATGGAGGTCATAGTATGAAGAGTTTTGCATACTACACTAAAATTTGACTACACAGGTAATAAAATATTAAAATACTTTAAGCAAGAATGTGACATAAACAGATTTGCATTTTAGAAGAGTTATTTTTATGGAATATGAAGAATGAATTAGGTGGCTTAAAACTGGAAAAAGTAATACACATAAAAGTTGTAGACGAAGTTATGGTTGAGAAGATGGCTAAAAACACAGCTCAAGGGAAAAAAGGAGATATCTTTAAGAAAAGATAATAATTTCAAAAATAGAGTCATCAGCAGGATCAAACATCACAGAAAGGACAGAAAAGACATAAAATAAAGATTGAAAATATGATATTGGAAATGGAATAACAATCCCAAAAGAGGAGTAGGAGTATAAACCGGATTGGAGGGGCTTTGAGATCTGAATGGAGTCACTTTAGATAGGTATGTAGACCACTCCCTAAACAGTGAATGAATGAATGAATGAATGAATGATTCTAATAGTCTATTCCTATGAATATTTAACTTATCAATTTAGCAAATATCCATATTAGGAGACTTAGACATTAGGAATATAATATGAACAAGCAAAGCCCCTGCCCTAAGGCCCTAAAGAGCTTTAATAGTATGATGGGTAAAAAGCTCTTCATTGTCTCTCTACTGCAGTTCTTTAGGCAAAAACAACAGTTACTTGAGCTAATGAATCTTCCTAACAAAGAAACTAACAGGGAGTAACAGGTTCTAAAGTGATGCAGTCCATTATCTCTCAACACTGTGTGTTACATTTTTATGCACTAAGAGTGAAAGAGGCATGTATCTGCAGTTAAAGTTTTATGCATCACTATTTACAGAAGTGGAATAAATATCCATCAATGACATCATGCATACAAGAGCATTCATCAAGGGTTAGAAGAAGGAAAGGAATATCTGTGATTAATTGTTTATTCTTCAATTCATCAAGTGGTAAAATAAATATGCTTTGGTTTAATGGCTGACACATTCAGAGTAAGGAGTGGGATATTTGTTGGTTCAAACTGTGTATGTTACAAATTTCAAGAGCAAAATAAAAATCCATCAATGACATACCAAGTAATTGGAAATGCTTTGGAGGATTTGTCCAGAGATTTTATTTGCTCAAATTGCTTTCTCAGAACTTGTCACATCGAAAAAAAGTCTGCCTTAATTTGTTGATACATCAAGTTCTGTAGAGAACTAGTTATGGTTCAAAGATTTGCACAACTGTTTATATGACATATGACAACAAACCTAATATAGACCAAATACTATCATATTATTTATAAGTAATTTTACAGAAAACTCTAGCATCAGCAAATGTGGGAATTATATGTTAGACAGGTTTCATTAATTAAATACCAAAGTATGGTTTGAATTTTTGTAGAGGGTCTTTCTACTTTACCTATACGGTATGATGGGGCAATGTTTTATAGCTCTTTTCCTCTCTAAATTGAAAAGTATACAGCTTCTCAAATATGTTCAATAATACAGAGCTTTCTACTATTCGCAGCCCACTCCTGGAACACTGGCCATCAAACCAACAATATTACATCAAAACTTTCTGGCTTTATATGATGAATAAGGTATAAAATGGGTATCTTGAAAATTCAAGTTGCTGAGGACTGAAACTGGACCAGAACATAAATGTTTCCCAATTGCCTAGTCTGGAATAACTGAACAATATTAAATAAAAATGAGATTATTTATTACTACCATACAGTGATTTTGAACTAAGAGTAAGATGGACTGCTGTCCCAGTCTCCATATTACATTCTTTTAAAAAATCTGGATAAGAGAAAAAAGTGTTTTAAATATCCATTTGGATTGAGGAAGAATATAAACATTGCATTATTGTGTCTCTCATAAAAATAGGAAGCAAATTATCATATCTAACTATTACTTGCTCTTCCCTTTGATGATACAACAGTGAAAATTTTAATTATTTTTTTGTTCACAATCTCTTAACAAGAACCATTAGAACCAATAGACTAGCTTTTCTGAGTGACTCTTTTTTATCCCATTTGCAGGAATTGGCAAGGAAGAAGTTTTGTTTCATGAAGTAAAGAATTTCCATTTTATTCTTTATAAGATAATTCAAGTCAAAGCCATTAATGATTAAATTTTTTTAAATGTCAAAGTGAAGTTTAAATCTCTTCTTCCTTGTTCTTCATTTCGTCAAGATTCTAGCATTAATGCTGTATAATTAGGACATAACATCCAGATCTTGGGGCGCCTGGGTGGCTCAGTCAGTTGAGCGTCTGCCTTCGGCTCAGGTCATGATCCCGGGATCCTGGGATCAAGCCCCGCATCGGGCTTCCTGCTCAGCGCGAGGCCTGCTTCTCCCTCTCCCACTCCCCCTGCTTGTGTTCCCTCTCTCGCTGTCTCTCTGTCAAATAAATAAAAAAAATTTTTAAATCTTTAAAAAAAAAATCCAGATCTTACTTGAGAGGCAAAAGAAAATAAAAGTAATATACAAAGGAAGGAAAGACACTGTAATCACTGTTTCCCAACCTTTTTCATTTCACAGCAGGCTTAAAAAGAAAATATTTGCATGGCACATTGGATAAAGTGGGAAAATGCTCACAGTCAACGGCAACCAGTCAAGATTCAAAATATAGAGATAAATCCTCCAATTGGCTTATCTGGTTATCTGCGCTTTGAGCAGGAGGAACATAGAATGTTTGATTTGAAGACTCACCAAGATTTAATTCAATAAGAGTTCCCCAAAATAAAATCAGAGTGCTTCTGTAATTGACAACACAAACACATGGATGCCAAACAAGGAATGATGCTAGAAATGTAGCACATATATATTATTTCCATTTTAGAAATGAAAAGCCCATATACATGTATGTACATCTATGTTTGTCTTGTCCATATTCATAGTCTTATCAAGCTATTAGAAGTTAGAAAGGTAAGGATTTTTTTCACTATAGCTATCTATATACTTTAAAAAATGAGTATATACTTTCAAAAATGAACACATTTAGCTTTGCGCAGTGGCAGTATCGTAGCCAATGAGGTTTATCCGAGGCGCGATTATTGCTAATTGAAAACTTTTCTCAAAAACGAACACATTTAATATGAATATAGAGCTAGATATAAGTGTAGGTGTAGATGTACAAATGCCTGTGCTCATTGGAATGATGATTATTTCCCCTGCTTCTGTGAAATCTGTATGTTCAACAGGGAGTAGAAGCTTCATTAATTTTATAGACATGCTCTTTAAAGAAAGAAACAGAGGGTGAATGCAGTAATTGCTAAATTGTGCCAAAAGAAAAGAACAGTAGCAGTTAAGTGGCTAGTTAGTTTTTATTTATATGCTTAGAGATTAATATAATTGCTCTAACATGTATTTTCCCTTGTATAACATCTCTTTTATAAAAAATACTAATTCCTTCAGAAAATAACATGAAATCTCTGCTTATATTCACTAAATCACTAATATTCAGACTGCTATTAAATGTCCAATAATTTTGATTAAACTAGGTCTTTAATAATCAATTAAATAAAATGACATTATTCCCATTTAATCATCTCTGCATTCTTCAAACTTTATTTTAAGAAAAGGGGGGGTCGTGAAAAACTTAGCCATAATCAAACAAACTAGGACGTATGGGTAAAAATATTGCTTCAGCAGGGATACTCTCAAACAATTTTTTCTTTCTTTTTTTTTTTTTTTAAAGATCTTATTTATTTATTTGAGAGAGAGAGAATGAGAGACAGAGAGCACGAGAGGGAAGAGGGTCAGAGGGAGAAGCAGACCCCCGCTGAGCGGGGAGCCCGATGCGGGACTCGATCCAGGAACTCCAGGATCATGACCTGAGCCGAAGGCAGTCGCTTAACCAACTGAGCCACCCAGGCGCCCCCAATTTTTTCTTTCATTTGAGAAAATACATAGCTGGGCTTTACTAAAATCTTGGTCCTCTTTCAACAGACAGAGGGGACATGAGTTTATTTATTTATTTTTTAATACCCATCTTGAAAACTCTCCACAAATTCATTATTCATGTATTCCCAAAGGCAGACACATTTTCATTCTGAAGGCAAGTAAATAAAACCTTATATTTTAACATGAAGCAGCCAAAATATTTTGTCCTTATGGTATAGACCTGAAAGAGGAAACCACAATCCAGATTCCACTGTTCTGTGAAGCCATCTGAACTGATAGACTCAGTTGTATAAAACTGCTCAGCTATCAAGTTTATGAGGCTCCCAACATGAGTGCATGTAAGCACCGTGATTGCATACCAGAAAGAACAGCGATGTCAAATGATAATTAATAATTATACAAATGAAAATTATCTGGGTTTATAAGCATTTTAGATAAACTATCATCTGTTTTGACTTGTAGATTGAATAGATCAGTAAACATTTAAATTATATATAAAGTGAACACAAAGGTGACCTTAGGTAGGTACATGGTTTTATTTTCTCATCCATTTCTCAGGGTCTTGGGATAACGATCTCTATTATTAACCCCCAATAATGCCTTGCATGGAGGTTATCAGAATGAACCTGAGTTGAGATTGGATTTTATTCTATACAAGTATCTCTTCAGGGACGAAGACATAAAACAGGACTTAGTATCACTTAAAAAGTATATTTTTTCCCCAAAATTAAGTGTAAGATTAATGCCAGATTGATTAGGATAGTTTTAATAGCTATGGACAGCAGCAGCTGGAGGTAGATGTTAGACTACCCACATGGCTCTAATTTTAAGAATGCACATGAGATTTCTTTCTTTTTTCTTTCTTTTTTTAAGAAAAATTATTTTAAAATCTCACATTTAATCCCTTCTCCCACATAGGTTATATTACAGCTCAGGCATGACACATATTTCTGTTCAGATGCTACTAATATTGTGTTGTTTAAATAGATTTTCTGACAGATTCTCTTTTTTTGGAGCAGAACTCTTTCTAATCTTAATGCTAGTGTTTTAAAAATCATATTTTTTCTGCTTAAACCACTCATTGCTTGCTCAAGTCTTTGAGTACAGCTAATTTTATTGCACTATCAAAGAAAATGTTTTTACTATAGCAAAAGTCAACAGTCACTATACGTTTGAGAGAAGCAGGGCATAAAGTCTAATCCTGATTTTATTGATGGTTTGAGAAATAAAATGAACTCTTCTTGAAAAATAGTATGAATTCTCTCTGACTTTGACCCTTCATTTCTTAGCTAAAATTAAATTTCTTCTTGTTTCTTCTTGGAGAAAATAATCAAGATAGACTTGTATGTATGTGAGATATAGTTGGGGCAATAATACTGAACACTTAATCCATCCCCCCCACCCCACAACAATGACTTAGGTCTTGAGTCTCTCACAGAAGAACTTTGAAATAATTGCAATTTAGTACCTAAATTGAACATGACTAACCATACTTCAAAACACTGAAAGGATTGAAATACTTAGAAAGAGTTTACATTTGGGAAAATTCATTTCCCCACAACATATGTATTTATTTATTTTTCACTTTTTGCTGTCACCAACAGTCTATTTGTTCATCACTCTCAACATTTAATCTTACAGAATGTCATTCCCTTTAGCACCTCTCCGAAACATTTTTTTTCCTAATTTCACTTAGAAAAAAGTTTTTTGTAGGACATTTGGCATTGTTTATATATTGTCAGACCAATGCACTGGCCTCTTTCACTCACCTGATCTCACTGACAGTCTTCATTACTTTCTTTTCTTTTCCAACTCTGTGCTCTATTCCTATGCTTCCTCAGATATCCTGAAATTCTTTCTTATCTACTCTAAACTGTGTTGCACATACACACAAACATATACTCCTTGGGAATTGGGTTTTCTTTCTCAATAATTCCATCAAGATTTATTAGCCTGTTCTTGTATATCCTTTCAGAACTTTGACTTACACCTTCTGATGTGATAAATGATGGGGTTACCATAAAAATACAATCTCTCTCCTTTAAAAGTAAGATACATTTTAATGGGGAGTGACACACAAACAATATATTAATCTTAAAATTTAATTTTGTTCATTTATAAAGTGGGGTCCTTTAGATCTAAGTCAGATAATAGTTCTTTTTCATTAATAAAGCATGTATTGAGCATTTACAATTAGTCAGGTACTAAAATAAATAGTAACAACAAAATGATAGATAGGTACCCTGATTTTAGAAACTCGTGTTTTAATATGTAGATCAACATGTTTAAAAAAATTATATTTATAAGGCAAAGTAAGATAAGTTTATTTCTTACTCCTACTTCCCCATAAATTCATTTGCTAATTATATGTAACTGTGTTCATCTCTTCAATCATGTCATTATTTCTCAGATGATAGTAATTTTGCATATTTTTCTATTTTTAGAATATCTTTTTGGACTCCTTTTCACCCTAGTGAAACCATATGTATCCTTTAAGACTCCTTTCAAAACTAATATTGAGTGTGAAACTTTACTTCATTCTTCCCTCTCTGTGCATAATTTGGTGCTCCTTTCCTTATGTTTTATGGTACTTTTTTACTTTACCACTTATCACAGTCTCATAAATGTCTGTGTTTAATTTACCTGACTTTCCTCAGGAATTGTGGCCACCTTGTCTTACTCATTTTTGTATCCAAATACTTAATATTGTTCAGAAGTATATCAAGCTTCCTAATCTGTGTGGTGGAGGAAATTACCTTGGTTAATTTTATGCTCTAGAACAGGAGAAAAGTTAAACATAATAAAAATAAGAATTAATTTGGAAAGAATGAATAATAACATAATTTATCTCTCTATGTTAGTTAAAAAAATGATATAGGATATTTAGCTATTTGTTTAGAAAGCCAAGGGTAGAAGAAGTAGAGGTAAACTTTGAGATAACTTTCTAACCAAAAAATGTGGGGAGTGGAATCCTCTGGACATGGTTAAAATATTGATGTCAAACTAAGCACAAAAATAATATTAAATATCATACATTTCAAATAAAGACAATCAGAAGATATATACTTCCCTCTCTGGTTGGAAAGTTCTTGGAAGAGTAGAAGAAAATAAATGATTAGATTGATTTAGGGGTGAAGAATTAGTACAAACAGTATAAGAGCATTTAGGAAGGTTGGAAATCCTGAATGCAATCCTAAGAAAATGAATAAAATTATTGTTTATTTAGTTTTGACTTATAGGAAATGAAGTGAGGCCAAAAACAAACAAAACAAACAAACAAAAGCTATAGACAGTGAAGAATAGGAAAATGTCAAGTGAATATCATAAAATAACAGTTATTTCTGAATATAAGATTGGGATTTTTGTACAGATATGGTGCTATGGTCTGAATGTTTGTTTTCCATCCAAATCCATGTATTGAAATCCTAATGCCCAATGTGAATGTATTAGCAGGTAGGGTCTTTGAGAAATGATTAGGTCATAAGGACAGAGCTTTCATGAATGAGATTAATGCCTTTATATAAAACTGAGCATCTTGCCCTTCCTGCCATATGAGGATACAAGGAGAAGTTTGCAACCTAAAAGAGGGCTCTCACTTAACCATGTTGGCACCCTAATCTCAGACTTCTAGCCTCTTAAAATGTGAAAAATAAAATTTTTGTTGTTTATAAGCCACCCAATCTATGATATTTTGTTAGAGCATCCTAAATGGACTAATACGGGTATTTGAGTGAGAGTGGAATTTTATCATTTATCAAGTGGAGCAGAGTATGTACTTTCAGGATCACAGTGGGCTCGATTATCTGGAGCATTCTCTCACTGCAAAACAACTAGACCTGGATTTAAACATTTTGAATGTATTTCTAGGCACTTAGGGATATAAAGATAATCTTCAAAGACCACTAACTCCTTTCTCTTCCCCATAGACACCCAACAACAACAACAACAAAAATCATCAAAACCCTTATCTTGAAAGTCAGAGTTGGGACCCATGATAGAGCTAGTAGGAATAGGGTTTTCTTTAGAACAAATACAAATAACTCTTTGGCAGGGATTATAAACCTTGGACATACAACCAGAGTAGAAAGGCTAAAATTCAGATACCTTCATTAAGCCATGATTTTAAAGGGATCTAGAGTGGCTCACAGTTGATAGAATCCTCCAAATCAGGTAGCAGCTGTCACAAATCCCATAAATAATTATGAAATGACAAAGGCCACAACCATTCAAGAAGATAAGACATCATGAAATTTTATCAGACTTAATGACAACCACTTTAGAGCCCCAAGTTATACAAATGTTGGAATTGAAAATGGTAGGATAACTATGTTTGAAACAAAAAGGAAATACAAGTGAATTCATAAATATGAGCATTTTATAAGAGCTTTTCATTAATGACAGGCAGACCTTAAAATTAATGTAATAAATTTTCAAAAATGAAACATGATTATTGAAATAAAATACAAAATAAATGAGTTTAAACAACACAGAACAAAATGAAGAATGAGTTGAAGGACAGAAATATCTAGCTGAAGATTTTTTTTAACATAAGCAAAAAGAGAAAATAAGTTAAAAATATGAAAGATAATTTAAAATATATAGTATCTAGAATGAACATATATCTAATTATAGTTCTAGAGTAAAAGATGAGAGAATTGAGGGAAGGCAAATTTGAGAAACAAATGGCTGAGAATTTCTAATACAGAAATATAATAAAATTGTTAAGAAGCACAATATATTAAACTGGCATTATTTTTTTAAACTCCGCAATTAGACACACCATACAGACACTTCACAAGAAAAGGAAAAAATTTTAAAAGCAGAAAGAGACAAGATAGATGCACCTACAACAAAAGTGAATATTAAATTAACAGCAGACTTCCAAATGATAACAATGCCATTGAAAAACAATGGAATTAATTTTCTAGGGTACTGAGTTAAAATAATAGTCAAACTAGAATTGTTTACCCTGTCAAGAAATAGTTTGTTTGTGGTGATAATGGTGAACAAACTTGTAAATCAAATCTCCAGCTAAGAACTGGAAAAGATATTTTAAAAAAAATTGTGTTTGTAGGCATTGGAAAACTACCAAGAAAACAAAGACTCATGGGAATAAGACTGAAGAAAAGGAAAGCATAAATTGGGAAGGCCTATATTTGGAACTAATTTCCCTTGAAGCATTTGCTAAAAGGCTGTGTGGAACAAACAGAAGTTCAGCAGTTCTATAGAGCTGAAAAGGAAAAAAAGAAAAAAAGAAAGAAAGAAAGATCAAAGCCTGTCAAGATCCAATCATTCATCTTCCAGAATTTTGTTGTAAAGCTCTGTTTTCAGGGTTATAAAAGTAGCTATATAAAGATATTCAAGGATGTTCATACCAGCATTACTTGTAATTATAGCTTTAACTGTAAATAAAACAAAAATCTAAGGAAACAAACAAATGGAAAAAATATAAAATGACTGTTAAGGAGAATGATTAAGTGAATTGTAGTACTTATAAACTCTGGACTATAGTCTACCCCAGGGATATGAACAAGTATTTGAACAAGTAATTTAGGGTGTTTTTATGACTGAGATAGCATGCTAATTGCTTTATACAGTAGTCATATTTTCTGCCCATCTTGTAGATGGGAACAATGAAGTTTATTTTTTAAAAGATTTGTTTATTTATTTTAGAGAGAGAGAGAGCAAGGGGAGGGGCAGAGGGAGAGAGAGAATCCTGAAGTAGACACCCTGCTGAGTGCAAAGCCTGATATGAGGCTCAATCCTAGGACCCTGAGACCATGACCTGAGCAAAAATCAAGAGTCTGCTGATTAACAGAGTGAGCCACCCAGGCATCCCTGAACAATGAGGTTTAAATAGATAAGTTACTCTTCTCATGCAAACATTTCTGTTGACTCCAAGGCTTTTTTTATAATTTCCTCTACTATTCTTCCCTGTATTATTACAGAGGGAAAAATATATGGGAGAGAATATTATAAAACATCAGCTATGGTTATATGAAGATGTTTGGATGGTAGACAATTTGTAATTTTGTCTTTATTGTATTATTTCTTTTTACATCTGAAAAAAATTTTAAGGGAGTACAAGCCTCATCTCTTACCATGCTTTGTTTTTGTTTTTGTTTTTGTTTTTGTTTTTGTTTTTGAGAACAGGGTCTACATTGGAAGTGTCTTTTGTATTCCTTAGAAGCAGATGAAAATAGAATTAAATTCCTATTAAACATTTGATATTTATTGAATAACACAACACTAAGAAACCATCATGACAAGACTGGATCAACTAACTGTACATGGAAGCAAACAAAAATAGGCAATGGTTATGCAGTTAGAGACCTGACCTGATTTTTATAACCAAATGATTTGTAATGATTTCTCACTGAAAATGCAGGTGAAAATGAAAACCATTAATCAAAAAATCACCATCAATTTAATATAATTAAATATAGGATACTTCCAAAAGAGAACAAATATAATCAGTGTTTTCATGTATACACTAAGTAATTGGGTGTCATATAATTTGTTAGGTATATATTATATATTAGGCTCAATGCTTTAATCAGAGGACGAAATGATAAGTCATTGTCTTTGTCTTCAGGGAATTTACAAGGAAGATAGGCATGTAAAATTATGTATACATGCTGTGATAGTCATAAAATTTAAAGACTTACAAGGTGTTTGAAGATGTTGAAGATGTGGTGATTAATTCTGTCAGTGGTGAAAAGTTCAGGAAGGAGAGTCAAGAAAGACTTTTCATTGGAAGTGATGTTAAGAGGTGGAAGCATAAAATGACTAGGTTTATAACAAAAATCAAAAGCATTTGGCTATTAATGCAGAATAAAATGTTAAGAGATAGAGGCATAAAATGACCAGGTTTGTAACAAAAAAAATTGTGAAAAGGTGAAAAAATAATGCTGCCCTCTTTTTATAAATAATCAAAACGGAAGAACATGAAATTGAAGGACAAACTTTATCATGTATTATGCTAAAAGATATCTGTATACCTAAATAACAATATACAAGGAAGGACTATTGCTGTAATTAGAGAGGCAAGCAGGAACTGAGAGAATGCTCCTTTCTGAAGATCTCAGACAAGGAAACTACACATAGTTCTCCAAGTAAAGGGTCCATCTTTATATATTTTTTTAAGATTTTATTCATTTATTTGAGAGAGCATGCAAGTGAGAGAGCAAAAGCAGGGGGAGCAGCAGAGGGAGAGGGAGAAGCAGACTCCCCACTGAGCAGGGAGTCCAATATGGGGCTCAATCTCAGGACCCAGAGATCATGTCCCAAGCCAAAGGCAGCTACTTAACTGACTGAGCCACCCAGACACCCAGAGGTCCAAATTTTTAGAAGAAACGGAAACAGTGCGAGTGGATTTGTGTTGGGAACTTTCCTGGATCCGATTTGTCATCAAGGAGGAGCAAGGGAGGTTTAGACTACATAGACAATCCAAACACTTTCCATATCTCCAGGAACTAATCTTTTCATGATACAGAGTGAAGAAAATGTCGCTTTTTGAGGAGTTCTTTGTCTTTATAAATCTATCAGACAAGAAAAAGCAAAAATTTTTAAAAATCAATCAATTACCTATGAAGCTTTATGTCATAAAAAAGATTTTCTAAAGTATGGAAATTGGCCCAGGCCTACTCCCAAAGGAACTTCTTGTAAACAGCTGCTCCAGGTAGCAGTCAACTCATGAAAAAATGCATAATAATTAAAAGAAACAGCACAGAGTCAATAAAAATATAATTGCAGATAAAACTGGAAGGAAGGATGGAAGGAAGAAATAACGACCAAGAAAGCCCCAGGAAAAAATACTATCATGGGGTGTAAATAGATTTTTACATAGAAATAAGGAGAAAAAAGAACCTCCTTAAACTCAAGAGATTCAAGAATTTGGGGACTAAAAAACAAGATAGTGGAAAGAAATTAAAAAACTAATACAATTGAAAAATAAATTCATTTAGAAGTGAAGTCCACATTGGTGGCTATATAAAGGAGATAGATATTGCTAAGTAATAAGAGGCAGTGAGGTCAAGATTAAGGGAAGTGAACAAAATAAAATGGAAATCAAAGAAGGTTAAGAGAAAAAAAGCAACAGATGCAGAAACTGATAAAGGAGCCAAAATATGTATACTTTTTGTCTTTGTAAAATAAAAATCCAACCTAATGGAATAAAATACAATTGGAGAAATCTTTCTAGGAACAATAAATACTTAAATCTATAGTTTGAAATGGGAAACCATATTCTAGGGGAAAAATATAATTATCTTATATAATTATAAAAGAAAAAAGGGATAAATAAAGAATTCTTTGGGTATTTAAACAAAAGATCTTACCAGCTCCAAGCCTGGTCTCTCACTTCCCCACAGAAACATCCAGTACTTAAACAGTGGGACAATAACTACCAAGGGCTCAAGGAAAAAGAGCCCTATAAGGGAATTATGAATACCCAGCCAACCTTTGGTTTGAAAGTAGAATTGAGAGACCAGTAGGATTACACTCAGCTGAGCACTTCTTGAGAAAACTACTAGAGGACTAACTAAAATGCTAAATAATGAATTAGAAATCTACAGCAAAAGGACTACTGGTGAGTAATGATTCCTGTTAACTGTTTACTGAAGTCCAAGAAAAGTGTGGGTGAAACAAGTTCAAATTCCCTGAGCCCACCATGCTATGAGGAATGTGAGCCATACAGAGAGGCCACCTGTAGTCTGGTCAACAGCTCTGGGTGGGGTCTCAGTAAACAGCCAACATCGACCACTATGTGGGTGTAGATGCTTCCAGCCCCGAGTCGGCAAATCAGTCCCAAAACTGAGTGTTTCTAGATGAGAAATTATTGCAAAAAGATGCCATCCCTGCCCTGTCCTGTCCAAATTCCTGACCCACAGAATCTGCCAACATAATAAAATGGTTGTTTTATGCCGCTAAGATTGTAGTGATTTGCCATGAAACAATTGTAACTGGAATAGTTTTAACCATTATACTGAAAATCTAACCTCTTCAGTCATTAAAGATAACACACACAGGCACCACACACACACAGGAGAAAATATAGATATATTGTAAAGGATTTAGAAATAATAATATATATCTTGTCAAAATTTCACTGAAAGTTTTTTGCTATACTTAAATTATGCCTCCATAAAAAATAAAAAATAAACATGGATGACAGAATTAAAAACATACTTGTCAATGGGCCAATTCTCCTATTAGATCAGGTATTACATCTGTACAATGACATGGTAGTCAAATATTCAATATTCACATTTTTTTAAATGAAGCCTCTCTACGTGAATTGTTACAAATGACTCCCAAAAATCACTTAAAGTGCAGAATAGTGGTGTTTGTAGTCCACTGTTTGTTTTAAAACAAAACAACAACAAAAACCCAAAAATATGTTTATATACAAGATATATATTTGAGGAATTTCACTGGTTACCGTCTCAAAAGATGAAGTTAAAAGTTTTATTCAAAGTTACCTCTGAATTAACTCCATGAGGGTCTCTAACAACTGAAGTTGAAAAAATTTTAACCCTTCAAGAAGCATTCATCTTTTAAATAAATAGTTTTATGAATGAATGTCCTACTGATAGAAGTATCACAGAATCATATATACACCAGGACTATGTACTAATAAAGGGGTATCTCTTAGGTAACTAAAACTATGCTTTATCTTATGTCAGTAATGAAAGCCTTATATAGAAATTAATTCTTAATTTGTCAAAACACACTTTCATAAATTTATGAATGTAAGCAATTATAGCATAACATAGCACGTAACGTAATGTAATATGAATCATGGATTCACTTTGCTGATGTACATAATCTAAATTCTTGAGAATCCAGAATAGTAACTTTCTTTTAAATGCAGTAGCTCTGAGACATTTTTGGTGGTCATAAAACATTGTATATAATCTATAATCCTTCCTGCCTATAACACACAAATGATTGCAGATTTAGATAGTTTGCTTTTCACCTCAGTGGGATAGAAAGACATTTTCAAACCATCAATAATAAAATGCCATGTAACACGTTGGTTTCAGGTACTTCACTGAATTTTTTGAATAGCAGAACAAAAAATATCTAAAGATACCTAAAAGGAACAAATAGATCCTAACTTTATATTTACTTGGAGATTTAATAAAGCTCAAGTTGACTATTTTCTTTTAACTGGATTCATATTCTTCACTTATTATCATATTTAGCTAAAGCCAAATAACTGATAGATATATTTTATGCGTTGTTAGAAGATAATACTTTTTTTCAGTAAGACATAATCTTACTTCTAAAACTATGAAACGCACCTTTTTCCTTAGTGAAAATATTCCCTTTCATGCAAGATATTTTCTCATAAGAGAAATTTTCCTTTTTAAGTATTATTTCTAACATTATCCCCATTTTACTCATAAGATAAATATATACTAATATGAAGGAAGATGTGTTTATGGTTAATATTAATTAAAATATGGGGCGCCTGGGTGGCTCAGTTGGTTAAGCGACTGCCTTCGACTCAGGTCATGATCCTGGAGTCCCTGGATCGAGTCCCGCATCGGGCTCCCTGCTCAGCGGGGAGTCTGCTTCTCCCTCTCCCGCTCCCCCCTCTTGTGCTCTCTCACTCTCTCTCTCTCAAATAAATAAATAAATAAAATCTTTAAAAAAAATATGAAGCCAAATTCCTACACAATATTTACTGACAGTCTCATCTCTACAGGCATCTTACCTTTACCAGATTAATTCAAACCAATCTTATTTATGAAAACTAGCACTGTCTTTCTTATATATCAAATGTGGATCTCTACATTTTTTTATCCTTTTTAAAATTTGGATATTCAGAAGATGTTTTCTCCTATCCATTCTGAAAGAGACCTCTTTCTCCCAACACACTTGTCCCAACCACATCAAATTTTCTCCAAACCAGATTCTATAATAGCTATAGTGCATATACATAACAACTATAACTTCCTGCCATAATATTTTATCATAATTGTCTGACTTTTATATTTATGACTCATGCCTATATTCGGCTCTTCAAGAGCACGTATTTTTTGTGACATTCCTTTTAGTTCTCCATTGTAAACTCTTAGTTTGAAAAAATATATTAATAATAATTTCAAGATATTTTACCAAAGTAACACTGTTATTGTTTTTGGCAGGTCAGCTCTCTGTCACCCATTTTTTAAAAATTTAAAATACTCCACAAAATAACACATCAGATATGTATATTTCTTCTATAATAAAGATATAAATAAGTAGCAAAAAGACATTTCTATTAGTAAGATGGATAAGAGGAAGTAATGCTGAGACAAGGAAAGTGAATGCTTTAAAATATGTGGCTTTTTTGAGGCTGACATTTTAATAATACTTCTTTGGAGTTGCATTGTCCCCATTTTCTTTGAAATTCCCATAAAGAGAGATTATTATCCTAATTAGAGCTCTTAGATCTTAGAGAGAAAAATGTGTGAGCAAGCTCTTTCTTTTTCTTCTTCCCCCCAAAATAAGTCTCCTAAGTTATAAAGTTGATAAAACTGTTCATAGAAAAGATAATTTTCCTTCCCTTAGAATAAATTGGGTCTCTAAAATGAACTCAAAATTGATAAACCTATATAACACTTTATGTCTGAAAACTCACTTTGGCTAAAGCTCTTAGGAAATTATCTCCTATTGAGCCAGTCCTTAAGAATGGGTGTATTTCCTACTGTTCATTATATTTAAATATATGGCCCATGGTGAGAAGCAAACAAAATCACTAGTATTTAAACCTAAAGAGTGAACATAAAATACTGATCTTGGGGCGCCTGGGTGGCTCAGTCCTTAAGCGTCTGCCTTTGGCTCAGGTCATGATCCCAGGGTCCTGGGATCAAGCCCCGCATCACATCTGGCTCCCTGCTCAGCGGGAAGCCTGCTTCTCCCTCTCCCACTACCCTGCTTTTGTTCCCTCTCTCGCTGTGTCTCTCTCTGTCAAATAAATAATAAAATCTTTTTAAAAAAAAATGCTGATCTTAATTTTTAATTCTCAACTTCTTCCACGATCCAATGCAATTTACTCCAAACACTACATAAATATATATTAACTTATATATACTGGACCTGGCTGTTGTTTTCTCAGTATCACCTCCAGGAAAGTACCAAAAAGGATCACAACTATTTTAGATACCAAGAGTTCATTTGTTTTCCTTTTAAATTAATTAAATTAAATTAACCTTTTAAATTTAAATTAAATTTTTATTTTTTGTATAATCTGATTGGTTGTTTTAAAATATACTAGGAATAGTTTCTTTTAATTAAATTCAGAAAAATATGTTTCTATGTTACCATATGATAAAGGTCATATTTTCTCCTTTGTTTCACCTTCAATTTGAGCAGAAGTCCAATCTTCCTTTACCTCTAAAAATACCTAGTGTGGTTCAGAAAAACTTTGAGATTTTTTTTACAAACTCACAAACTTTGCTCTAGTAGGGTAATAAATATAAACATAAGAAGAATGGCCTCAAAAAAAAATAAAATATACTGCATAGTGAAATAAATGAAAATAAAGATTAAAAGAGGCACACACACAAAACAACAAAAACAATAAACAGCAGTAATACAAAAAAAGTCCATGTTTTTACCTGCTCATCAAGCATCTTTCTCTTCGCTATAGTTCTTAGTAATATATATTTTTCATTTATGCATTATTCAAGTTATTCCTTTATTCAACTGTGAGATACTTAGAGCCTAATAGGTGCCAGACTTTATATTACCAATGCAAGGCAAATAGAGAGAAATTCATATTATATTTCTGAAGGGGCTAATCATTTAGTAGATAATATTTATCAAATTTTGATCATTATGAAATCTTACAGATTAGACTTGCCCATGGTTAACACTCAGGTTTTTTGACCAAATAATTTTCCATCATTCAAATGTGACAGTCATTGTTCTTTTGCATGATTGATAAATAGCACATTTTTTCACATTTGAAAAAAAGATCAAGTTCCAAACATATAAATATCCATTTTATAATTTAAAATACATTGTTTGGTAGAGAAAATGAATGGCTATTGACTTTGGATTCTGCCACATAGTTATGATTGTGTTTGATATACATTCACACATTTTTATTAATTTCATTTGTCTTCAGACTCTCATCCAAGTCATAGATGTTTATGTATATAGTTGGAAAAAAATGGTATGTGTCTTCATAAAGGCTCAAATTTAAGGGGTCTATATTTCAAGCATGGAAACAAATACCATGATGTAACAATAATTTGATGTGAAATTATAATGAAGATATATACAAAGTACATTAGGAACTTCAGAGGTATGTCCAAGTGGCCTTAAGGAAGTTAGAGCACGCTTCAGAGAGTGACTGATGCTTTAGATGACTTTTAACAGAGAACGTATGAGTGTCTCAAGTGGGTAGGACCCTGCATTCCAGAAAGAGAGATGGACACTGATGAAGGCATGACCTAAAGCCTTCTTCAGCACTCCCAGTGATTGTGTGAACACTCATTTCCCTGTATTATGGCTGTAGAATATAGTTAGAATGGTTTCTATCTCTTAAAACTAAAACATAATCTAAGATTCCAGACCCAGCACAGGTTATCCATAGATTTAGAGATATGGGATAATCAAAGAATAACATGGAGTTAATGATCATTAGATGCCAAGACCAGGTAGTATGGAAGAAGCAGAAGTAGGTCTTTGAATATTATATAAAATCATGACATAATGTGTTCACTATGAATAAAAGCTTATATTTGTATTAGATGACAATGTCATTGGCACATTTTAAGCAATTTAATAACATACACAAAGATGCATTTAAGAAATAAGACTTTGGAAATGGCATTATGAATTTTCTGAAGAGAAGCCAACCTAGATATTCAGTATGATGACCAGCTACTATATATATATACATATATATATATATACACACACACACACACAAATGGTCCGAGAGAGATGAAGAAAGTCTGAATGATGGTGGCTTCTATGATTAGATTGTAGATGAGATAAAGTGAGTATGAGTGATGAGAGAGAGGTGTGTCTCTAAAGAACAGTTTGTTTTTCCTTTCCTTTCTTCAGAGTGAAGAAGTGTGCACATTTTCTAGGGTAGAAGAAGGCAGTGTTGATTTTTCAGGAAGGACAGAAGAAGTACTGGATTACAGGTGGGCAATTGGAGAAAATAATGCTAAGTTCAGGTTTGATAATGATTCAGCATTGATTCGTTTCCTCTTTTATCCATGATTCATATCTTTTTGGATTATTCTAAAAATTCCCAAATTCACAACATGGACATAAATAACTATGTTTTAGATCTTCAGGTAAGAAGTCACTTTCCTAACCTTCTGTTTTACCTGCTTACCTGCATGGAATATGCTGTTCCCTATCTCTGCTACAAAGTTGAAAATGCTATTTTCACAGGGGACTCTGGAACTGATGTCAGGCCTTAGTGATATTTTTACATTATGGCTTACCATCCAAATGGAAGTGAAAGTTTTGAGGGCTATTGAACAGTAAATGTATCACATTACAAATGTATCGCATTACAAAACACAGACCTGAGTTAAAGAATTTGATGTCAACTTGCTGTGAAAATGCAGTGTTCAATTGTCCAAAAAAAGAGTCAAATTCTACACCTTAGTAAGATATTCTAGTGCTTACAATGAACTACATAAAAAAGTCAGTGACAGATGCTGTGAAATATTTTCTAAGGATACATTTAACACTACTTTTGAGATAAAACATTCATCTCCATTATTTATCAAGATGTAGTTGGTATACAATAATGTATTGGCTTCAGGTGTACAACATAATGGTTTGACTTTTGCTGCATACATTGCAACATGGTCACCACTCCAAGTCTAGTTACCATCTGTCACCTTACGAAGTTAATGCAGTAGTATTGACTATATTCCCAATACTGTACATTACATCCCTATGACTTACTTATTTTATAACTGGAAGTTTATACTTCTTAATCCCCTTCACCCATTTTGCCCACTATCCTCCTCCCCTCTGGCAACCACCAACCAATCTGTTCTCTGTATCTATGAGTACAGGTTGTCTTTTATCTGCTTGTTTTGTATAAAGGAAATCATGTGATATTTGTCTTTCTCTATCTTATTTCACTTAACATGATATCCTCAAAGTCCATCCATGTTGTTGCAAATAGCAAGATTTCATTATTCCTTATGGCTGAGTAGTACTCTGTTGTATATATATATACACCACATCTTCTTTAACCATTCATCCACCAGTGGACACAGGTTGTTTCCATATCTTGACCACTGTAAATAATGCTGCAATAAACATAAGGATACACATATCTTTTCAAATTAGCATTTTCAAACTGAGTAGTGGAATTACTGGATCATATGGTAGTTCTACCTTTAATTTTTTTGAGGATCCTCCATACTGTTTTCCATAGTGGCTGCACTGATTTACATTCCCACTAACAGTGCACAAGGGTTTCCTTTTCTCCACATCCTTGCCAACTGTTATTTCTTGTCTTTTTGATAATAGCCATTCTAATAACTGTGAGGTGATATCTTATTGTGTTTTTGATTTGCATTTCCCTAAGATTTGTGATATGGAGTATCTTTTCATGTGTCTGCTGGCCATCTGTATGTCTTCTTTGGAAAAATGTCTACTCAGATCATCTGTCCATTTTTTAAGATTTTTTTTGTTATTGAGTTGTATGAGTTCTTGAAATATTTTGGATATTAGCCCTTTAAATATGATTTGCTAATATCTTCTCCTAGTCATTATACTGCATTTTCATTTTGTTGATGGTTTCCTTCACTATGCAGAAGTGTTTTAGTTTTATATAGTCCTATTCATTTTTGCTTTTGTTTCCTTTGCCTTTAGAGTCAGATCCAAAAAAAGTGTTGCTAAAAATGATGTCAAGGAGCTGACTGTTTTTTTTTTCTAGGAGTTTTATATTTTTAAGTCTTACATTTAAATTATTAGACCATTTTGAGTTGATTTTATATATGGTATAATAAGATAGTGGTTCCATTTCATTCTTTTGCATATAGTTGTTCAGTTTTCCCAACAACAGTTATTGAGGAAACTGTTCTTCCCCCATTGTATATTCTTGACTTCTTTGTCATAAATTAGTTGACCATATAAGCACTTTTTTTTTCTGGGGCATCTACTCTGTTCTATTGAAATATGATGTATGTGTCTATTTTTATGCAAATACCATACTGTTTTGATCACTATAGCATTGCAGTATAGTTTGACATAAGAGCATACCATCAGATTTGTTCTTCTTTCTCAAGATTGTTTTGGCTGTTCCGGGTCTTTTGTGGTTTCATACACATTTTAGAATTATTTGTCCTAGTGCTGTGAAATGTCATTGGAATTTTGATTAGGAATTTCATTGAAATTGTAGATTGCTTTAAGTAGGATGGGCATTTTATCAATATTAACTCTTCCAAACCATGAGCAAGGAATATTTTTCCATTTATTTGTGCCTTCTTCAATTTTTTTCATCAGTGTCTTATAGCTGTTAATGTACAGACCTTCTACCTCCTTGGTTAAATTTATTCCTAGGTATTTTATTGTTTTAGATATGACTATAAATGGGATTATGTTCTTGATGTCTCTTTCTGCTAGTTTGTTATTAGTGTATAGAAACACAACAGGTTTCTGTATATTAATTTTGTGTCCTGCCACTTTACTGAATTCATTTATTAGTTCTAACAGTTTTTTTGGTGGAATCTTTAGAGTTTTCTATATATAGTATCATATTGTCTGCAAATAGTGACAATTTTACTTCCTCGTTCACAGTTTGAGTGCTTTTTATTTCTTTTTCTTTCCTAATTGTTGTGACTAGGACTTCCAATACTATGTTGAATACAAGTGGGGAAAGTGGGCATCTTTGTCTTATTCCTGAGCATAGAGGAATAGCTTTCAGTTTTTTACCAGTGAGTATGATACTAGCTGTGGGCTTGTCATATATGACCTTTATTATGTTCAGGTACAATTCCTCTATAGCCACTTTGTTGTGTTTTTATCATAAATGCATGTTAAATTTTGTCAAATGCCTTTTCTGCATCTATTGAGATGATCATATGATTTTTATCTTTCATTTTGTTAATGTGGTATATAATGTTGATTGATTAATGGATGTTGAACCATCCTTACGTCCCTGGAATAAATCTCACTTAATTATTATACATGATCTTTTTAATGTATGTTGAATTCAGTTTGCTAATATTTTGTTGAGGATTTTTGCATCTATGTTCATCAGTGATATTGGCCTGTAATTTTCTTTTTTTGTGGTGCCCTTGTCTGGCTTTGGTATCAGAATAAGGTTGGCCTCATAGAATGAGTTTAGAAGCTTTCTCTCCTCTTCAATTTTTTTTTTTTTTTGGAAGAGTTGGAGAAAGATTGGTATTAAATCTTTGTCTGGTAAAATTTATTAGTGAAGCTGTCTGGTCCTGGACTTTCATTTGTTGGGAGGTTTTTGATTACTGATTCAACCTCCTTTCTAGTAATTGGTCCATTCAGATTTTCTATTTCTTCATGATTCAGTCATAGAAGATTATAAATTATAGGAATTTATTCATTTTTTTCTAGGTTGTCTAATTTGTCCCTATATAATTGTTCATGGTAGTCTCTTATGATCTTTTATATTTTTATAGTATCAATTGTAATCACTTTCATTTCTGATTTTATTTGAGCCCCACTTCTTGTTTTCTTGGTGAGTCTAGCTAAAGGTTTGTTGCTTTTGTTTTTCTTTTCAAAGAACCAGCTCTAAGTTTCACTGATTGTTTCTGTTGTCTTTTTAGTTTCTATTTCATTTATTTCTGCTCTGATCTTTATTATTACCTTCCTTCTACTAACTTTGGCTTCATTAGTTCTTTTTATAATTCCTTTAAGTGTAAGGTTAACTTAAGACTTTTCCTGTTTCTTGCTGTTGGTTTGTGTTGCTATGAGCTTCCCTCTTAGAACTACTTTTGCTACATTCCACAGATTTGGGTGTCATATTTCTATTTTCATTTGTCTTAAGGTATGTTTGTTTTAATCCTTTCAGCCACTGTATGTCTTTTGACTGGATCATTTAGTCTATTTACGGTAAAAGTAAGTATTGATAGTATATACTTGTCATATTGTTAATTACTTTCAGGCTGTTTTTGTAGTTCCTCTATGTTCCTTACTTCTTCTCTTGCTCTCTTCCCTTGTGGTCTGATGACTTTCTTTAGTATTATGTCTAGATTCCTTCCTCATTTTATTTTGTGTCTTTAAATAACTTTTTGCTTTGTGGTTACTATGAAATTCACATACATCATCCTTGTATATAGCAGTACATTTTAAATTGATAGCAACTTAAATTTGTACACATTCCCAAACTCAACATTTTTACTTCCCCCTTGACATTTTATGTATCATTTTTTACATCTTTTAATTGTATGTAACTTATTTTATGTAATTATTATATTTTAGTTAATTTTACTTTTGTCTTTTTTCTTAGTACCTTTATAAGTGATTAAGCTACTACTTTTACTATATATTTTTTCTTTTTCCACTGTTTTTTTACTTTCATACATTTTCTTGTTATTAAATAGTGCCATTATTTTCAGCTTAAAGAGTCTCTTTAATATTTCTTGTAAGGCCAGTTTAGTGCTTGTCTAGAAAACTCTTTATCTCTCCTTCAAATCTGAACGCTAATCTTGCTGGATAGAGTATTCTATGTTGGATTTTTGTTTGTTTGTTTCCTTTTCACACTTTGAGTATGTCATGCCACTCCCTTCTGGTTTGCAGTTTATGCTGAGAAATCTGCTGATTGTCTTATGGGGTTTCCCTGTACATAACAATTTGTTTTTCTCTTGCTGCTTTTAAGATTCTCTCTTTAGCTTTAACTTTTGACATTTTAATTCTAATGTGTCTTGGTGTAACTCTCTTTGGGTTCATTTTACTTAGAATTCTCTAATCTCCTGGACCTGGACATCTGTTTCCTCCCCAAGGTTAGAGAACTTTTCAGCTGTAATTTTTTAAGTTTTCTGCCCCATTTTTTTTTATTCTCTCTTTTTAAAAATTTTACTTAAAGAGGGATTAGATTAATTTTTTACTGTCATATAGTTCTAATTTTTTATTTTACTCTAGCTGTTTCTATTTTATTATTATTATTATTTTATTATTATTTATTCTTACCCATCACCCAGTTACCCCATTCCCCCAACCCCCCCCCTTCTGTAACCCTCAGTTTGGTTCCTGGAGTCCAGAGTCTCTCATGGTTTGTCTTCCTCTCTGATTTCTTCCCATTCAGTTTTCCCTCCCCTCCCCTGTGGTCTGCTGTGCTATTCCTTATGTTCCACATACGAATGAAACTATATGATAATTGTATTTCTCTGCTTGATTTATTTCACTGAGCATAATCCCCTCCAGCTCCATCCCTGTCAATGCAAATAGTGGGTATTCATCCTTTGTAATGGCTGAGTAATATTCCATTGTATATATGAACCACATCTTCTTTATCCATTTATCTTTTGAAAGGCATCTCGGCTCCTTACACAGTTTGGCTATTGTGGACATTGCTGCTATGAACATTGGGGTGCATATGTCCCTTCTTTTCACTACATCTTTATCTTTGGGGTAAATACAAGTAGTGCAATTGCTGGGTCATAGGGTAGCTGTATTTTTAACATCTTGTGGAAACTCTATATTGTTTTCCAGAGTGGCTGTACCAGCTTGCATTCCCATCAACAGTGTAAGAAGGGCCTCCTTTCTCCACATCCTTGCCAACATTTGTTGTTTCCTGTCTTATTCATTTTTGCCATTCTAACTGGTGTAAGGTGGTATCTCATTGTGGTTTTGATTTGTATTTCCCTGATGGCTAGTGATTTTGAACATTTTTTCATGTGTCTGTTAACCATTTGTATGTCTTCTTTGGAGAAGTTCTGTTCATGTCTTCTGCCCATTTAGTGACTGGATTATTTGTTTTTTGGGTGTTGAGTTTGAGAAATTCTTTATAGATCTTTGATCCATAATGTCATTTGCAAATATCTTCTCCCATTCTGTGGGTTGCTCCTTTTAGTTTTGTCAACTATTTCCTTTGCTGTGAAAAAGCTTTTTATCTTGATGAAGTCCCAAGAAGAAATCATACCTATTCTACTGAAGCTGTTTCAAAAAAGGGAAATGGAAGGAAAATTTCCAAACTCGTTTTATGAGGCCAGCATTACCTTGATCCCAAAACCAGGCAAAGACCCCATCAAAAAGGAGAATTACAGACCAATATAACTGATGAACATGGATGCCGAAATATTCAACAAGATGCTAGCCAATAGGATCCAACAGTACGTAAAAAGGATTATCCATCACAACCAGGTAGGATTTATTCCGAGGATGCAAGGTGGTTCAACATTCACAAATCAGTCAACATGATATAGCACATTAATAAAAGAAAAGACAAGAACCATGATCCTCTCAATTGATGCAGAAAAAGGATTTGACAAAATATAGCATCCTTTCCTGATTAAAACTCTTCAGAGCATAGGGATAGAGGGAACACACCTCAATATCATAAAAGCCATCTACAAAAACCCCACAGCGAATATCTGCTGGGAATGGCCAGCAATCCTGTACTGACGGATGAAAGATTACTCCAAACTTTGCTGTGAAAGAGAGAAGGCAAGGGGGTCAACGCTCAGAAATGAAGACTGTTTGCCCTTCTTCTCTCCCACTTTTATTGGTCCTTCAGGATAATCACATATCCTTATCACTGTTTCTCAAGCACACGATGTGTGACAAGGGGTCTTACTGAAACTAGGAGGATCTGTTTACAGGAAAGATACGCTATGCTAATCTGTGTGTTCTATGAGTTCTGCTAAACATAGCCTAAGGGACAATGCATACATCTCTTAGATCACAGGGCAGCTGTTTGGGCTAAGAAAGCTTTGGGGAAGGCAACACCCTGCAGCATTCCAACAGCAGAGTGGTCATACAGGCCTTGACATTCCGAAGGCCTATGCCCTTCTCTGAAAACTTCCCTGCCCTCAGCGGCCTCCGTATTATATTTTAGCAAGCCAGGTATTATGGATGATTTCATGCTCTACATTAACCCCAACAAATATTATTCTCAATGGGGAAAACTGAGAGCTTTTCCCTAAGGTCAGGAACACAACAGGGATGCCCACTATCACCACCTTTGTTCAACATAGTACTAGAAGTCCTAGCCTCGGCAATCAGACAACAAAAAGAAATAAAAGGCATTCAAATTGGCAAAGAAGAAGCCACACTCTCATTCTTTCCAGATGACATGATACTTTATGTGGAAAACCCAAAGACTCCACCCTAAAATTGCTAGAACTCATACAGGAATTCAGCAACATGGAAAGATATAAAATCAATGCACAGAAATCAGTTGCATTTCTATACAGTAACAATGTGACTGAAGAAAGAGAAATTAGAGAATCGATTCCATTTACAACAGCACCAAAAACCATAAGATACATAGGAATAAACCTAACCAAAGAGGTAAAGGATCTATACTCTAGAAACTACAAAACACTTGTGAAAGAAATTGAGGAAGACACAAAGAGATGGAAAAATATTCCATGCTCATGGATTGGAAGAATAAATATTGTGAAAATGTTTATTATGCCCAGAGCAATCCATACATTCAATGCAATCCCTATCAAAATACCATCAACATTTTTCACAGAGCTGGAACAAATAATCCTAAAATTTGTATGGAACCAGAAAAGACCCTGAATTGCCAGGGGATTGTTGAAAAAGAAAACCAAAGCTGGGGGCATCACAATGCCTGACTTCAAGCTATATTACAATGCTGTGATCAGTCATCAAGACAACATGGTACTGGCACAAAAACAGACACATAGATCAGTGGAACAGAATAAAGACTCCAGAAATGGACCCTCAACTCTATGGTCAACTAATCTTCAACAAATCAGGAAAGAATATCCAATGGAAAAAAGACAGTCTCTTCAACAAAAATGGTATTGGGAAAATTGGACAGCCACATGCAGAAGAATGAAACTGGATCATTCTCTTACACCATACACAAAGATAAACTCAAAATGGATGAAATACCAAAATGTGAGAGAGGTATCCATCAAAATCCTAGAGGAGAACATAGGCAGTAACCTCTTTGACATTGGCCACAATGACCTCTTTCAAGACAGGTCTATAAAGGCAAGGAAAACAAAAGCAAAAATGAACTTTCTTCTCTCTCTGAGATCCCTATAATGTGAATGTTATTCTGCTTCATGTTGTATCAGATGCCCCTTAAGTTATCCTTAATCTTTTAAAAATTCTTTTTTCTCTTTCCTACTCTGCCTGACTAAATTCCATTGCTTTATCTTCCAGATCTCTGATCCATTCTTTACTTCATCAATTCAGCAATTGAATCTCTCTAGTGTATTTTTTAGTTCAGTTATTGTAGTCTTTAGCTCTGTGAATTCTCTTTGGTACTTTCTTATGTTTTCTATCATTGTTGAGGTTCTGACTATGTTCATCTGTTCTCCTGAGTTCAGTGAGCATCTTTATGACAATTACTTTGAATTATTTATCAGGTAGATGACTTATCTCTGTATCATTAAGTTCTTCTGAGTTTTGTCTTATTCTTTCATTTGGAACATATTTCTCTATTTCCTCATTTTGCTTGACTTGTATTTGTTTCTATGTATTAGTTGAAACAGCTACCTCTTCTTGTCTTTAAGGAGTGACCTTGTGTAGGTGATGATCCTTCTCATTCAACCTTGCCATGGGTCTTGGTTGTCTGTTGAACCTTTGTGATTGTCTACAAAACTTGACTTATTCTTGAAATGCCCCTATTCTTGAGGGTGTGCCAAGCACATCTCAATGTCATCTTTTTATCCTTTGTTGTGGAGAGTAGTTCATTTAATTTTCAGGTTTTGTTTGTTTGTTTGTTTCCAAAGGGAAATGGTCCATATGTAGCTATAGATTTGATGTGTTTGTGAGAAGAGCTGAGTTTAGGATCTTCTTATGCCACTATCTTGGGCTCCCTACATGTTCATCTCTTTTTTTCCAACTGTATTGACCTCTTTGGTTTTTCCATTATGTCCAGATTTATTTAAGGGGAACTATAGAGTGTTCCAGGGTAGAAGAATGTAATGAAAAAAAATATAGGATCTTCCTTTACAAATATAACCAAGTAGCCACAAGTCACATATCCATTCTATACATGAATTATAATAAGGAGTGCTGTTCAATTTTCATGTTAGCACACAGGGAATACTAAAGAGAAAAGATATGGAGTCCAATCTTTGCTCTCAACTATTTTTTTTTTCTTTATCAATCTCTGCCTCTCTATAAATTCATGACCTTACTTTAAAGAGCTTCACTTTAAAGAGTGTTTATGGAATCTTGGTCTGCACTGTGCCTTCTAAAGCAGAATTCAACTAATGCAGATTTCAACATCAACACAAATATGCCAGATACCCAGAAAGATTTTTTTTAGCACAGAGATTATCAGAGAAATGAAGTCATTGTAAAAGGGAAGATAAAGCTCAATGTTCAACCAAACATGTGAAAACTATTATGGGTAAGAGGCATCACAGAAGTGGGATGTTTTACAGCAAAAGAAAGGTTACAGGACCAGAAAGGAAAGCATCAGCTTCAAATATGGAACCAAGGTTAGGCTTTAAAGAATATGTGATTTGGGATAAAATGTTTTATATTATTTCTTCAGTCTCCTCCCTGTTATGTTGACAACTGTCTATGTTAAGAAAATATGTATTATTTTGCTAAATCAGACTATTAAAGTATCATTTCACCACCTCACCCCAAATTTGAGGTAACCTGAAATGTCATCATTAAAAGACAGATAATATAATATCATCAGTACCATAACCTAATGGGATCTAAGTTAATGTAGGCATTTAGTCAGAATATTTTAAAGTAATCTACAGTTATTATAGTAGGAATCTTTCTTGATTTACCTCATGATTATATTAATATGTACAATATCAAAGTTATGTTAATAGCTACATACACTTAAGATTTCATTATCAGAAAAAAATTAACATTAATGTCAGAATGCTTATAACTCTTTCCCATGAAGTAATGAATAATAAAGTGGAAGAATAATCTTAAAAAATTTATCAAATTATAAATGTCTTATGTCATAAAAAGGTAGGTTTAAGAAATGTGAATTTTTCCCTAATACACATACTTTATCTTGAAAAACACAGAACTTTTTATTGCATTGCAAAATAAAAGGAACCAGGAACTAGACATTATTGAAGGGAACATGCTAATTTTCAAGTTATGGATAATGGTATATAAACTATTTTGTGTCCTAGAGTAGATGAAAAGTAAAGCTGTATGAAGAGGCTCAGCAACCTTCAATTTGTTTCCTATAGTTAAGAGACTCTCATGGTTTTTCTTCCTCTCTGATGACTTCTCATTCAGTTTTCCCCCCCTTCCCCTATGATCCTCTGTGCTGTTTCTTATATTCCACATATGAGTGAAACCATATAATTCTCTCTTTTTTTTTTAAAGATTCCATTTATTTGACAGAGAGAGACACAGCGAGAGAAGGAACACAAGCAAGGGGAGTGGGAGAGGGAGAAGCAGGCCTCCCGTGGAGCAGGAAGCCTGATGCGGGACTCAATCCCAGGACCCAGGGACCATGACCTGAGCCGAAGGCAGACGCTTAATGACTGAGCCACCCAGGCACCCCCATATAATTCTCTTTATCTGATTGATTTATTTTGCTTAGCATAATACCATCTAGTTCCATCCACGTCATTGCAAATATCAAGATTATATATTTTTTTTGAAGGCTGAGTAGTATTCCATTGTACATTTATACCACATTTTCTTTGTTTATTCATCTGTCGATGGAGATACTTTAGCTATTACGGATATTGCTGCTATAAACATTAGGGTGCAAGTGCCCCTTTGTATCAATACATTTGTATCTTTGGGGTAAATATTTAGTAATGCAATTGCTGGGTAATAAGGTAGCTCTATTTTTAAATTTTTGTGGCACCTCTACTGTTTTCCAGAGTGGCTGTACCAACTTGCATTCCCACCAACAATGTAAGAGGGCTCCCCTTTCTCTGCATCTTCGCCAACATGTGTTGTTTCCTAACTTGTTAATTTTAGCCATTCTGACCTGTGTGAGGTGGTATTTCATTGTGCTTTTGTTTTCTATTTCTCTGATGCCAAGTGATGTGGAGCATTTTTTCATGTGTCTGTTGGCCATTTGTATGTCTTCTTTAGAGAAATGTCTTTTCACATCTTCTGCCCATTTCATGACTGGTTTCTTTGTTTTTTAGGTGTTGAGTTTGATAAGTTCTTTATAGATCTTGGACACTAGCCCTTTATCTGATATGTCACTTGCAAATATCTTCTCCTATTCCGTAGGTTGCCTTTTAGTTTTGTTGACTGTTTCTTTTGCTGTGCAGAAGCTTTTTATCTTGATGAAGTCCCAATAGTTCATTTTTGCTTTTGTTTCTGTTGAATTTGGAGACATATGTACCAAGAAGTTGCTCCCGATGAGGTCATATAGGTTGCTGCTTGTGTTCTCCTCTAGGGTTTTGATGGATACCTCTCACATTTAGGTCTTTCATCCATTTTGAGTCTATCTTTATGTATGGTGTAAGAAAATGGTCCAGTTTCATTCTTCTGCATGTGGCTGTCCAATTTTCCCAACACCATTTGTTGAAGAGACTGTCTTTTTTTCCATTGGATATTCTTTCCTGATTTGTTGAAGATTAGTTGACCATAGAGTTTTGGGGTCTCTGTTCTGTTCCACTGATTTATGTGTCTGTTTTGTGCCAGTACCATACTGTCTTGATGATTACAACTTTGTTGTATAGCTTGAAGTCAGGCATTATGATGCCCCCAGCTTTGGTTTTCTTTTTCAACATTCCTCTGTCTATTTCGGGTCTTTTATGGTTCTATACAAATTTTAGGATTATTTGTTCTAGCTCTTGTGATGGTATTTTGATAGGGATTGCATTGAATGTGTAGATTGTTTTCCCCTAGTGCAGTTTTTCAGTTCTGTGTGATCCATAAACTTGGTATTTGCTTGATGTTCCTGCTGGTCTTCTGGAGGAGGAACCTGTTGCACTGATTCTCCAGTGTCTTTCGTGACTGGAGTTGCACCACCCCTTGCCAGGGGGCCAGGGTCAGTGTAAGCTACTTTGGGTTCCTCTGTGTGGCTTTTGTTCCTTGAAGGCTTTTTGTGCTGCTTTGGAGGATGAAAAAAAAAAAAGTAAAAATGATGGTGCCCTGATCTCCAGTCCCGGAGCTGAACAATTAGTGCCCTACTCTTCAGTACACCCTCAGGGAAAACCAATCAATCCCTTCTGTGTAGCCAAACTCTGCATACTCCTGTGGTGCACACCAGCACCAATCCTTCCAGGGGAGGGAGGAGGTATCACTGCAGCCCTGCTGCTCTCTGGGTCCCTGCTCAGGGAGCAGTTGCCCTAATGTGCACACACCCACTCCACTGCTCCCATTGGAAGGAGCAGGCTCTCAGCGGTTGTCACTTGCTGGGCCCCTGCTTGGAGAGTGGTCGCCCGGTTGTGCCACAGCTCATGGTTAATGGCAACACCTAGCTGAGAGGCCACTCCAGGGCTTGCTAATTGTAGCCAGCTTCACCGCTCCAGTGCTTGGGAACTCCGCTGCACTCAGGCATTCCCGGTCTTCCTGTGACCCTATGGATCCTGAGACCACTCTCCCACCTAGGATTCTGCCCTGCTTCACCACCTGAGTACCTTTTAGGCAGGGACTTCCATCATCAGATTAGACTTCTAAAGGTTCCAATTTTGCACTCTAGTGCTATATCACTTTACAGTAGCCAGCTTACAGAGGCTCCCTCCCCCAAGGTTTATATTCTGATATATCCCCTCAGATTCACGACTCCACACCTCCTACCTTGCAAAAAGTGGTTGCTTTTCTATTTGTAGAATTGCAGCAATTCTTTTCTTAGATAGCAGGTTGAATTCACAGGTGTTCACAATGATTTGATAGCTAGCTAGCTGAACTCAAGGAACCAGATGAAATGCTGGTCCCCTATTCTTCTACCATTTTCATTCTCTCCGAGCATCCAACTTTTAATCTCAGAGTCCTGAGTTTGAGCCCCATGTTGGGTGTAGAGATTACTTTAAAAAAAAAAAATAACAAAAAAAATTTTAAAAAAGAAGAAGAGGAAGAGATCTCTCTCTGTCTCTCTCTCTTTCTGACAAGTGAGGACAAATAAAAGAATCATCTGCAAGTCAGGAAGAGAACTCTTACCAGAAACCAAAGCCTGTCCAAACCTTGACTTGGACAGTCCAGACTCTAGAACTCTGAGAAAATAAATTTCTGTTGTTTAAGCTACCCAGTCTGTTATTTTGTTATGGCAGTTTGAGTAAACTAAGACAGACATATAAGGTTGTTTTTAATTTGGAGCTATTTAAAACAATGGTATCATAGGCATTCTTACACATTTCTTGTGCTTTGGAACATACATGCATACATTTCTGTGGTGTATATATCAGAAGTTATGCATATGCTCACATTTAATAGATAATAACAGTGTTCCAAAAGATTATAATTTTAAACTCCCTTTATTAATGTATGACTGTTAACAGTTCCAATTGAGCTACATTTTATTTATTTTTTAAAGATTATTTATTTATTTTTGCAGGAGAGAGGGAGTGCACCAGTGGTGGGAGGGACAGAGGGAAAAGCAGACACCCTGCTGAGCAGAGAGCCCGATGTAAGACTCAATCCCAGTACTCTGGGATCATGACCTGAGCCAAAAGTAGACACTTAACTGACTGAGCTACCCAGTCACCCAAATTGATCTACATTTTAGTCTGACCTTGCTACTGGCAGTGTCCTTAATTTAACTATTTGGTGTGTTTGTAATGTATCTCCAGTGACTTGTAGAATAGAACACTTTTTCATGATTACTGGCTATTTGGACATTATTTTACATGAGGTTTCTATTCAGTCTTCTTTTTTTAAGATTTTATTTATTTGAGAGAGAGAGAGTGAGAGAGAGCACAAGCAGGGTGAAGGGCAGAGGGAAAAGCAGACTCCTTGCTGAGCAGGGAGCCCGATGCGGGACTTGATCCTGGGACTCTGGGATCATGACCTGAGCCGAAGGCAGATGTTCAACTGACTGAGCCACCCAGGCTCCCATCTATTCAGTCTTTTAATTTTTCTTTCTATTGGATTGTCCTTTAATGATTTGTAGTGATGTTTAAGCATTCCTTTTATTTCTTGACAAATGATATCTTTTTCTAAAGATCGTCTGATATTACCTCATATATTTTAAAGTAATGGCTCTTTAAAGTAAGTACTAGCAGCTCCTGGTTGTTGTTTATGTGTACAGGGATGGCAAGAAAAAATTAGTTTGTGTGTTCATTTGAGAACAAAAGAGGCCAACGGTATCCTTAAAGTGGAGAAAATGTTCTTTATTTAGCAAAATGTCTAATGTGAGGAATAAAGTTCCACCTCTACACACAGGTATAACACCTATGATGATTGGCTACATATCTGATACTTTATAAAAAAGAAAAAAGGAGCCACCCATCCCCAGGACTGCATTTATTTCCACTTCAGCAGTCATTCTTGCCAAAAACTCATACACCAATGCTTAATAGTAGTCTCCTTTACTAGCATGACAGTTATCAACTCTTTGATAGAGAGATAAGGTATTAAATGAGAACACTTTCACATACTTTATAATGAAATAGGAGTAGGATATGACCTTTACTCTAGTAAAATTTATTATCACATCAGAATTTAAGTCTGGAAACATGGTTGGAAATTTGAGAAGAGCATCTGCTTTTTTTTTTTTTTTGAGAAAAAAGAAAACTTTAGTCTCAGAAAGAATAGACTGAAAGGAGTTCATTCAGTACCAAAGTTGCCTGAGTTTTAAATATATTATTCAATCAAAGCCTTGCTATAATCACTATGGATGTTCCTGAAAATAGGGCCTATTTTTGCTGAGCTCTTACTTTGAAAGATAAGATGATAGGTAGAAAACTATGCAAAATTCTCAAAATTATATGAATTACTCCTGTTGGCTGAATTTGAAAATAACAAAGATTTTCGTGTTTCATTGAAGGCTAAAATATAAAAAAAAAAAACAAACTAAACAACAAAAAAAACTAAACATCACAGAATCCTTTTGAAGGCACTTCTATCGGATGAACTTACAATCAACATAAAGATTTTTGGTTATTTTCTTCCTAAAATAGTCAGTAACAGTAACATATTTTCTGAAGGTGACTTAACTGGAATAAAGACAAAGAAAATAATTCTACTGTCCCTCACTTTAAAGAGTCTTAGAGATTACTGGTATTCCTTGACCCAAGATAATCATTTCTGACTGTGGTTGTGAAGGATCTGATTTTGTTTACCTGAACTTACCTTTGAGAATTAGAGTGTTTAACACTAATTACAAATGAAAAAAAAAGCTGAAACGATTGGATTTCAAATAATTATTATTTAATATTCAAGTCAAAGATCCCACTGTAGCTTCATCTTTTTTATGAATTATCTAGTTTTTTGTAAAAAAGTGAGTCTTCTTTATATTAGAAAAAATTCATTTATTTATACAATGAAATAAATTGCAATAGAGTTGGCATTTATGTTTTCAGGTAAATGTGTAGATGAGAAAGTTCCATTACACTGATAATATTACATTCTTGATCCCTAAAAGAAGAGAATAAGTGAACCTAATAAAAAATATATATATATATACACACATATATATATTTAAGATTTGTAGAGTAAATAAACAAAAATTTTACTTTTTATAGGGGAGAATTTAAATTAGTGATAACATTTTAAAGACATATATTGCACAAGGTTTTTAGGATTCTGTAAAACCATCTTATAAAAGTTATTGTCTTGTAACTAGGTTCTTTGGTATTTTACCAATGGAAAAATAATAGATGGGATTTAGAAGTACTGATCCTGAATTATGGTACTAAAACAATCAGGTTTACTTAGGTGTAGACTTTGATTATCACAGCTTTGTTTGTTTGTTTGTTTCTTTGTTTGTTTTAATGGGAAAAGAACTTGTAAGAAAAACTTCTGCATGAATTACAATGCAACCTATTTTTCAGGGTCAGTCATAAATCAGAATTCAGATAAAGGTTGTTTGGGATACTCTTCACTGCTCTTACTGCATTTTGTCTGAAATTTCAATGTTATACTTGATAACTTGAGAACCTGCTTTTAAGAATATATTTTGATAACATTCCCTTAACGTTAAGAACAAAAGTGAATGAGCTGCAAGTTTATCTATGGCTGGATTTAAGGATAGTTAAAAACAAAAACAACTAATCCCCAAGACACTGGTTGAAACATCTGCTTTCTGTTCTCTTATTTTTTTTTTCCCCCAAGCAAGAGAAGTTTAGCACTCAGACATTTTGGAACATAACCATAAATGAATAAACCATCCATGCTTTTTTTTTTTTTCCATCACTCTCAACATTTCTAGAATTTTTCCCAAAGACTTATGTGCCATGAAATCCCAAGCAAATCCTTCCTAAGTGAGAAAGTATATATATGATACAAATGAATTGCTATTGGGATTTTAAAATATTTTAGGCACAAGGTCAAAGCTATGATTCCAGTATTCACTCCTGCCAAGACTTTGCCTATCTCCTGTTCGCTCCTTCCGAACGGATGGCAGTTTTGAAAACTATAGCCACAGAATGCAATAACATTCCAAAACATCAGTTGTCGCCTACCCCATTGTTTTCTGGAAGTGGCTTTCACTACCGGGAGGTAGAAAGATAATCAAAGAGGGAGAGAGGGTAAGGAATGCTGTTTTGAAATTTTAGACCTCATGATAAAGCAGCATCTCCATGCATTATGACTTCTACCATATTCACAGGAAATATTTTTAGAAGTTGGAAGAAACTACCTTGAAGGCTCCTTGCTGATTCCATTTCAAAAAAATACATAGCACACTTTTAATCAGGATAAAAAATGTACAAGCAATTGGAGGAACAAAAATAATTCCAGGGAAGAAATAAAGGAACCAAATTACATAGAGTCAGTTCTCTAAATTCAATCTATATATTCCAAATTTTGGACTTCTAATTCAAAGGAAAATATACAATATATTTTATATATATTTAATTTGCTAAATCATGGTTGTTCACATATAAATGTATACATAATAAGTATCTATATATATCTAATTTGTTATATCATGGGCGTTTTGATGGCAAACTGTAGATTAGGGAAGAGGGAAGAACCTATTATTGTAGATTGCCATATTTTTGAAAAGATTGCTCAGAAAGACAGGGATTTTTGCCTCTGGTCTATTAAAGGGACAATTCCAGAGAGGATCAAGAGCAAGTCTGTGCCTGTCAGGGGGAAATTAGAAGCAGAGCTAATCATTTCAGGAAGTCTCAAAACAGCCTAGATTGAAAAAAAAATTGCAAAATAAATCTCAAACAAATTGCATCCAAGAGAGAAATTTCACACCTGTAATGAAAAAGTTTTGTTTCAGTAGCTAGTGCATTTATCCTTTTTTATTAAAATTGATTATCTTATTTTTTAAGTGAATGAAGGTTTCAGGTATTTTTCTGCATTGATTCCTTGGTGAAAGTACTTGGTTCTATGAGATCTAGTTGAGTTTTTCATATTGCTATTGATCAAAAAATACATTGGATGAAATCAGTCATCTAAACTTCTTTAGACAAGTATTTATCTACCAAATTATATAGGACAAGTAACCTTCAAATGATTTAGCAAATTGCAGTTTATCATAATCGGTACTATTGATTAGTCTCCTGGTAATATCAATTAAGGCTTTCTGCATTTCCTTTTAAAACCTAACCACTTAACTGTAGATTTAGACTGGTCAAAATAATTTCCATGTTTTTCTTTTAGAAAATATTATGAATATAATAGAGTTTTGCTCTATAAATATAATAGAGTTTTGCTCTATTGCACAGTATTTTATGATGAGAAAGTGAAATAAGAGTATGGAGTCAACGTTTTGAACATGTTTAGCAAAAGAAATGCTGAAGGTATATAACTCTTCTATTTTCATAAATACCACTGGGGAAAAGACATTGTCTTAAAGATAATAATGGTAGCTACCATTTATTTACGGCTTATGGAACTATAGCCACTGTATTAATCTTTTTATTTCTATAATTTAAATTCACCTGCAAATAAACAAAAAACAGAAATAAATATGGAGGACTTCTGTGATTATCTCCACCTTCCATATGAGAAATGTGAAACTCAGAGAACTTAAAAAATGGACTAATAATCACATATCCTGCTACTGGCAAAAGTAGCAGTTCTGGGTAATTCTGACTCAGTCTTGGCTAAGGACAGAAGCAGACAGCAAGCATCCATAATTAAAAGAGAGGTGCTCAATTTTGAGCTAACTACTCACCTTAAGACAACAAAAGAGAGGGATAGAGGGTAAGAAGCTAGTGATATCTAACTTGACTGGCATTTCTTAGTGTTAGGACCCTCCTCTGAGCTTGGAAGCTGTTTAAAGCAAATTAATTCCTACATGTAAGATTTTGGAGACTAAGAATTCTCCAAAGAGAATTTTTGAGACTAAGATTTTGGAGACTAAATGGGGGCATGTCATCTGCCGTTCTGTGATATGGGTGATGATTTTTCTGTCTGTATTTTTTATCTCACCCCTCAGTCCCTTGTTCTTGGGGGTTCATCTTCAAGACTTTGTTGAGATCCTAGCACCCTACTTTCCTTTTTTCAACCGAAAGGATGAGAAAGAATAGTTAGCAACAAAAGAGGACAGACAACAAGTCAAGGACAAAGAGAAGCTAATCACACACCTCTTTCCCACTCCAGGATCTCCTCTAACTCACACAATACTTAAAGGAAAACAGAAGTTTTAAGTGAACTTTAGACTTGATTAATATATTACTACACGTTTTAATTTCTCAAATGAGAATGCTTTTGTTGTTTGAAGTGACTAGTGTCGAGAAAACTCAGAAGTTCTGCTTAACAGTTCTTATAAATAATGAGAGAAAACTGGCCTCACAGATTGGGTTTGGACAAGCAATATGAGTAGGAAAGGATAAAGTTGTTTTGTTGTAAACTACAATCCCTCTTGAGCCATCCTAGCATTATATGCATGGATAATCTAGTAGCTTTGTCAGTCTTGATATATAGACAGATATCATATATGCTAACCATTCATTCAAAATACAAAATAACTTCTTGCTATTATCAGGGGGTATGCCAGGCCCTGGGAATGTAATAATAAGAGAGAAACAGAAGTGAATGAAGCAGGCACACATGACATAAAAAGGTATCACTATGATCTTGTTAGATCTTGCCTATAATGTAGGGGTTAACCTGTTCTTGTTCATTATTCAAGGCATCCCTGAGAATAACAGTAAGTGGAGCTGAGGTTAAGGCCATAAAAATGAGAATCTAGGGTAGAAAGGAAAGCATCTGTAGAGTTCATATTGTGATAAGAAACAGAGAATATGAGAAATAGAGAAACATCATTATGACTGGAGTAGAAAGAGGGGAGGAGGCTTGAGATCAGAAGTTAGGAGATTTAGTGGAGGCTAAACGATTCAGGTCTTTATATGCCTAATCCAAGAGTTTTCTCCTAAGGAAAGGGCACTGGGAAGTCACTGAGATGTACATATCAAACAGCTTAACATAAACCATACCATGTTTCCTATCTCACAAGTGAAATGACTGTCATTTATGGGGAACTAAAAATAAAATTAAGTCCAAAATCTTTCCTTTGTCAGAAGCTCTTTTTCTCTTTACCTATTAATTAGATTAAGGAGATCCTCAATTGCACCATGTTCAGAGACCTTTCTAATCTCTTGACAACTTCAGCAAACATGGCTCTGGACAATGGCAATTAGAAATGCAATTATCATTTCTATTCTGAAAAAAATTATATACTGGCCCCTATACTCTTTTGTTATTTTCTAACTTCCATCCACCTATTAGTAGTATAAAAAATTAAATAATACTTATGCTGACAGTTTTGTAAAGATGAAGAAAGGGAAAATGTGGCTACTATTTTTCCTCTCTTTTTTTGGTAACTATCTTTTTTAAAATGACAAGGAAGAATTTATTGAAGTTTTGAAAGGCTAAAGGGAGCAATGTTATTTGCAGAACTTTGGAGATTTATCAAATGGGGAGGGAGCTATTTGAAGAGTAGAAAGAAAAATGGTGGTTACCTTGGGAGATGTTTACAAAGATCCCCAGAACTCAGGGATACATACATCAAATACATTGGTGGTTTGGGAATTGCTAAAAATAGAACATTACTACTATGCAACCTAAGATAATAGATACATTAATTGTCAGTAGGAAAGAGTAAAGTCTATTGTCCCCTGACGTGATCTTAAACCTACTAATTTTTGTTTAATCTATATAATCAGGCTTTTAAACTCTCACCATTTATTTAAGGCATATCTAATCTGCTCAAGTTTCGAGCATGTTAAATCATTGAGATGCCCATTTCTCATTGCTTAGAGGGAAAAAAAAAGTATAGAAAGAAGATTCCTAGTGTACTGTTAGAAATAAATCAACAAACTCAATTAAATTCTCAAGACATACAAAACACAATCAATCCACCAGTAATGATATAACACCATTTCATGAGTGTGATTCATTTCTCATAATAATAAAAGTCCCAGTGAATATATGTATGTATGTACATGTATATGTATATAGATATAGATATATATAGTGCATGGCCAAGGTGGTTAGAGAGCTATTTTTTTTTAAATATCTAGTAAATTAAGATAAAAACAGCATTTCAAATTCTCAAACATTTATTGTTGCAAACAAGTGATTAGATCCCGATGACAGAATCTACCTCTCTGGATAAGCCTCCTGTTTTTTAGCGACACAAGATCCCACCCCCTGCTGAGATTCACACAGCTATGTTAAGTTTTATTACCTCCGTAGCATTATTACCCACCAAAAAAATTGTACCTCATATAAAGGCACACTTTGTACTTTACATATTTTAAAATTAACATGCAATGTATATATACATATATTAAATATTTAAATAATTCTATACTAATCTCTGAGAGTACACAATATGATAATATTTTCAACAAGCTTTTATTAAATCAAATGGAATGTTTTATTATTAATCATCACATAGTTGGGTTCAAACAAATGACCCTATATATAGATTAGGTAAAATTACCCTACAAACACAGAATTCTGTCAGGAACTTGGCCTATTCTTGCCCACTAGAATAATATAATTTTGAGTGGCATAAATAACATAATTATACATGGCAAAAAAATTCATCCTATTGAGGCATTAAAATCCCAGAGTTAATGAAAATGACAAAAGGATTTACCATCTGAAATGAAAATATTTTAAGAGAACTATTCATCAAAATTCTGATATCCAATTCCAGTTCATCCTTATTAGAGATTTGATGGTGCCCATTATCCAATATGACTAAGGAAATAGTTTTAGTTACTTATGTCCTTGGTTTTTCCAACTCTTTTAATACTTTGATCAGGTGGCAGCTTTCCCCATTTCCATTGTACTGGGACATCACATTCTCACTTACAGTATGGCTAAGTGTAACATGTGTGTTACACTTAGTATGGCTAAGTGTAACATGTGTGTTTGTATATATGTATATATAGTAAGAATGTCTAATATATATGTAATAGGTACCCACAGGAAAAGGAGCAAATGAATGGTGCAGAAGAAGTATTTGAAGAGAAAGTAACAAAGTTTTCTAAAACTGACAAGTCATTAACCCACAGATCTAAGTTCTAAAAAACCAAATCACATATATAAAAAAGAAAGGATGAGAAGCAAAATCACATATAGACACATCATAGGACTACTGTTAAAAAAAAAAATGACAAAGAGAAAATCTTAATAGCATATGGTGCATTATTTACCACCAAATCAGTGAGTACTTTCAAAGGAATTATAATTTGATTCACAACTGACTTCTTAACAAAAGCAATATAAGCTCCAAAGCAATAGACTGATAGTTTCAAACTGTTGAATGGGAAGAACAAAGAACTGCCATCTTAAAACTGTATGCCCAGTAACATAGCTTTCAAAAATGCAGGTGAAATAAAAATGCCTAAAGTTTTTGAGCATTCACCAAATCAAAGAAAATTTTTAAATCAGGGTATTTTTAAATGAGAAGAATGATCTTAGATAAAAATTTCTGGATGCAAAAAAAAAAAAGAATAATAAACATTGAAAGTATATATCTAAAATATAGTAATATACATTAAAATATTATATAAATGGGTTTGAAATATATATGGAAAGAATTAAACTTCACAACAATAATAGCATACATGTTGGAAGATGGTAAATGGAATTAAATTGTGCTAAGTTCTAGAAAGAAATAAAAGTGTAATTCATATTATACTTTTTTTTTTTTTTTTAGAAAGGCAGACTGCCACATGCAGCGCCTCATTTGGATGTGTCTAGTCTTGGAAGCTTGGCTACCCTATGTTCTCCTACAAACCGACCTTGAGAGCTTGTTTGGAGGTTCTAGCAGGGGAGAGCAGCTACTCGTATACCCTTGACCGAAGAACGGTCCTCCTGTATCTGGGAAGGTCGTCCTCTTCCACAGAGCACGCAGCTTCGGGAGGGAAGCACATGGAGTGGTGAAGGAGGAAGGGGATACTCGCCTAGCCAGCCAGATCAGCCCAATTAACCCTGGCGATCAATGGGGTGACAGATGCCGCAGCCAGATAGCCCTCACATCCTATACTTACATAATTAAAGGATGAATGTTGACTGACTACTAAAATTTAATCAAATGTACCATGCTTGTTATGCTATGCTATGTGAATCCTAAAGAAGATTAAAAAAAGATGAGAAACAAATAACATAAAATATTTACATATCAAAGAAAATATGAAGTCCTTATAAATTTCCATGACCCCAGCCCAAATTCTTAGGAGAACAAGATAAGACAATTGACCCAGAATAGACCCTGGCATGAAATCCCCACATCTACTAATTTAGCAGTTAACTCAAGTATCCACCTAGTCATATTTAGGGAGTAAACTAATATTTCTGAAGTAATAAAAATATATTAATTCAAATTCAGGTAAAGGAATTAAATAGAATTCCCTTATAAAAATTTTTATGTGTACAGCGTCATCTGGGTGGCTCAGTTGGTTAAGTGTCTGCCTCCCACTCAGGTCCTGATCCCAGGGTCCTGGGATCCACCCCTGCCTGGAGCTTCCTGCTCAGCGGGTAGTCTGCTTCTCCCTCTCCTTCTTCCTCTGCCCCACCCCCGCTCATCCTCTCTGTCTCTCAAATAAAATCTTTTAAAAAAATAATGTGTACAGGGCGCCTGGGTGGCTCAGTTGGTTAAGCCACTGCCTTCGGCTCAGGTCATGATCCTGGAGTCCCTGGATCGAGTCCCCCATCCGGCTCCCTGCTCAGCAGGGAGTCTGCTTCTCCCTCTGACCCTCCCCCTTCTCATGCTCTCCCTGTCTCTCTCTCATTCTCTCTCTCTCAAATAAATAAATAAATAAATAAATAAATAAATAAATAAATAAATAAATAAATAAATAAAGTGTACAAACGCAAACCAGTATGCGCATAATATTCGGTTAAACTAGAAGAACAATTAGAAATGTAGAACTAAGTTGTAAGTATCAAACAAAAAAAATCAATGATTTCATAATTCAGGATTCACTCTATGCAGGTTAAAATAGAAGCAAGTGTGCAGATCAAAAAGGTAAGTGCAGTAATTTAACTTAACTGCCCAGAGTTACTTGTATCCTGAAAGCCATAAATGCCAAAAGTAAAGGTGATTTTGCCTTTATTCTCTGTTATCTGGGAAGTAGATGCCATGTTGAGTGACTACTTGACAGGTTGCTGGATTTGTTGGTGCCTAGAGTTGTCGGTTTTCCCTAGGCTTACTGCTGGTAAACTGGCACCAATCTCCTTTTTCTATTTTACCATCACTTTTTACACTGAAGTCTTACTTTTCCTTGAGTTTTCTATTATTTTTTTGAAAACCTCTTTTCTCTGTTAAATGCTTAAAGAGCACTTTTTTTTTTTATCTTTGCACATCTCTTCCATGCCATACCACTTTCTCTCAGCAGTTCAACTCAGAAATTGAAAATGTTCTTATGTACACCTAGGATGATATAAATCTAAGAATATGCCAAAAAATTCTGGCAATACTATGCTGTTTACTTGGTTCGCCTATCTTTACTTATTCATCAATGCATTATTTCCCACCAAAACAGTGAATACTGTGCTAATAAATTAATGAAAGTTTGAGAGGAAAACGAATGTCTAAGAGTTTATACATCCAAATATTTTACCATTCAAAGTTAAAGCATGGAAGGAGTCCATATTTTTCAATTATGATGCTATTACTCAAAATATTGTTGAAAACTTTATCTTATAAATTCTAAAAAGGCTATTTTGGTATGAGCATGAAACTGGATAATTTGTCAAGTTACACAGTTGTGTTTTTCTCCTTCCCTTCTACTTGTCTCTGCTCAAGTAAGTAGGAAACTTTGTTTCTTAGGAAATAGCAGAATCTAATTAGAAATAGCTTTAAGACTTCCTTTCCCAGATGCTATGGAAAGCAATATGGAGCTTCCTCTAAATACATACATACATACATACATACATACATACATATAAAACTATAATACCATCCAACAATCCTACTTTCAGGTAATTTTACAAAGGAATTGAAATCAGGATTCTGAAGAGAGAATAGCACTCCTATGACCATTGCAGCATTATTCACAAAAGCCAAGCTATAGAAACAAATGTCCACTGACAGATGACTGGATAAAGGAAATGTAGTATGTACATACAATAGAATATTATTCAGCCTTAAAAAAGAAGGAAATTCTGCAATTTGAGACAACATTGTTGAACCTTGAGAACATTACACTGAGAAAAGCCAGTCACATAAAGACAAATACTGCATGATTACAATTATATGAGGTATCTAAAATAGTCAAATTCATAAAATCGAAGAGTGGCATTATGGTTTCCAGAAGCCCAATCAACAGGAGTAAGTTCCTATCAAGCAAGATGAATAAGTTCTAGAAATCTGCTATAATATAGTGTACCTGGAGTCAACAATAATTTATCATATGCTTAAAAGTTTCTTAAGAAGGCAGACATCAGAGTGCCTGGCTGGCTCAGTCAGTTAAGCATCAGACTCTTAGTTTCAGCTCAGGTCATGACCTCAGGGTTGTAGGGCTCCTCACTCAATGTGGAGTTTGTTTGAAATTCTCTCCTTCTTTTTCTCTCTCCCCCTCTGCCCTACCCCCCTCTAAAATCAATCTTTTAAAAAAAGGCAGATGTCATGTCAAATTTCTTCCAACAATTAAATTAAATTAAATCAAATCATTCAGCTTATAGATATTAAAAAAAATAAAAGGATTTCATTTCCACCTCCACCAGGAAGTCCTAACCCTACTGAAGAGAATAGAGTTTGAATGGAGAGACTTTCTAAAGACCAGAAACTAATCTTAAATTCCTCTGAACTGGAAAGAGTAAAAATTTGATGATTGCAGAAGATGCAGCATTTGGTTCTTTGATTCTGGTGGCTCCCCAAGGGAGGAAGCAACACCTCAGAGGAGATGACCAAACAGCACAGTTAGGAGAGAAGAGGCAGGTCGATAAGCCAAGGTTACCAAAGTCACACAATTTTCTATACCCCAAGCTTGAATGAAAACAGCAGAATGAGTAGACCTGAGGGTACCATGCCAAGGGACATTGTTTGTCTAGTTCAGTGGTAACCACACTGAGCCAGGAGGGGACACCCCAATTACATTTGCAAGTGGAAAAATCTCAATAATTTTTTCACATTATTACAGGAAGAGAAAATTCAAGTATCACAAGTTTCCAAATTTCTGTTAGGATATAGGTTCTGAAGCAAAACTAATCCGACTTAATGAAAACAAAAATGTGAAATTTTTTGAATAACTATGATTTATAACTACCGTAAACCTAAAACTTTTAGCTTTATTTCTAATCAAAGGAAATGATTCATACTTCTATACAATTGAATAAGCTGATATTTAGAGTGGAGGTTGTATCTTTTAATTTGCCAGGTACACTTCCAGAGTAGCAGTTAAGAATAGTTGTAGTAGATTGTTTCTGTACTGACCTTGATTTATTTACATTTCCTTTTATCCGTTCCCTTGAACAGCCCCTCCCATATGAACTCTGGGTTTGGTCATGTGATTCATCTTGGCCAATAAGACCTTGGAAACAAGCAGATTTGAAAAATGCTTATGCTTAGGGATTTGTCCTCCCATGCTCTTCATTTGAAACCTGGGGCTTCCATGTGAACCCTGGACTTAGCCTGCTGGAGAATATGAGACCACTTTGAGCAGAGGAATGCCAACCCATAAGAGGACTATGCACATCTGCTGGACATAAATATGCCCACCTTACATCATCCAGTCCAGTTTTCCCACTAGGAAAACTGCTGAAACTAGAAGTATCCAGCCAAACCACAGAAAATGAGATAATGCATTATAGCTCTTTCAAGGAACTACATTTGGAGTAGTATTTTGCAGCAAAACTAATTGATGCAGTATTCTGTAGTTACTAAAGAGGATGGCTAATTATTGATACCGCTCCCTTTCATTCTCAAACATCCTTATTTGGATGGCAAATTACATGACCACCCTAATTAAAAAATAAGAACTGATATCCCAAGGTGAAGTCAAAAGCAATTTGTTATATGTGGAGTTTGAGAGATACATGCATAAAACTCCTCTTTTCTCCACGAGTAAGAACCAATTAAGAGATGGATGCAGAGATGACAGATGAAAATTAACATATCAGCTTTGTCATTGGCAAATGCTATTTTAGAAAATGCAGTTTGTGAATATGGAAACACTTGGCTGGCTAACCCTTCACCTCAGAATTAAATTTACCCACCCTGTCTGAGATAGAATAGAAAAACTACAGGATCAAAGGATATAAAATAAATCAAAATAAAAGAGGACATATATGGCCCATATTTATAGTTTGCCACTAACTAATAATCTAATTCTGTGCATTGTGGTCCAATTAAATAAAATAAGAATTATAATAAGAAAAGTTCCTTTATTTGTACTGTCTGGTACCTAGTGAACATTTGATTAAATTACATGTATATCTTCTTGAAAAGACAACTCCTTATAAGGACAGAAGCACTGGAAAATTCTTTAAAGTTATTAATGAAAAGCCTAAATGGGCAGCCTTTGTAACAGCAGGTCACAGAGTCATCCTTCATGCTGCAGTTGCTGGTCCATTTACTTTACCCTGACAACCCTTATTCTTGCCCACATGAGATTGGCTAGTTTTGCTCTCTGCTACTCCATGCTACTTGCTTGAATTTTGATGATGCTGAATTGTACTGGCTTGCCATAATACAAAGTAATTGCAAAACTCTATAAGCATCAGGCTGCTGTAACCCCAGACTATCAATTTCCAAATCTTCTTCTATGGAAGGAAGGAAGGAAAGAAGGGAGGAAGGAAGGAAGGAAGGAAGGAAGGAAGGAAGGAAGGAAGGAAGGAAGGAAGGAAGGAAGGAAGGAATGGCATTCGGTATTGTTGATACATTTTTCCATCTTAAAGTCATCTTTGTGTCATAACTCAATGTTCTTCTTATTCCCCTTTTATATCTGTAACATCTCATTTGCAGTCATTATTTTTTTATTTTTTCTGGCTTCACCCTTAAATATTAAAATTTTTCAAGGTTCTTAACTTTACACAGAGAACCTCCAAATTTATAACTCTGCTTTAGACTTCTTTAAGCTTCAAGTGCCTTTTAAATTAATACCTCCTAGATTGTCTACTTAGAAGTTCTCAAAAACAACTCAAACTCAGCATATTCAATACTGACTTTATAATAACACTCAAATTTACTCTTTCTCCATAATTCCAACTCAGCAAATGGAACCATAATATACCCAGTTTTGAAGTCAGAAACCCAAAATTATCCTTGACACCTATTAACCATACTTATTTTTTTTCTATTGAGTTTACTAATAAAAACTTCAAGTTTGGGGGGGCGCCTGGGTGGCTCAGTTGGTTAAGTGACTGCCTTCAGCTCAGGTCATGATCCTGGAGTCCCGGGATCGAGTCCCGCATCGGGCTCCCTGCTCAGCGAGGAGCCTGCTTCTCCCTCTCCCGCTCCCCCCTCTTGTGCTCTTTCTCTCTCTCACTCTCTGTCTCAAATAAATAAATAAATAAATAAATAAATAAATAAATAAATAAATAAATAAAATCTTTAAAAAAAAAAAAAAACTTCAAGTTTGGGATGCCTGGGTAGCTCAGTTGGTTAAGCATCTGCCTTCAGCTCAGGTCATGATCCCAGAGTCCTGGGATGGAGTCCCACATCAGGGTCCTTGCTCAGCAGGGAGCCTGCTTCTTCTGCCTGCTCTGCCTGCCGCTCTTCCTCCTTTGTGCTCTCTAACAAACAAATAAAATCTTAAAAAAAAAATCTGTTTAAGTTTGTCACTTGAAAAACTCTAACAGCATTGCGTATCTCTACCTAATTATATTTTGACTTATGCATTTTTTATTTAAATTTAAGTGATTATGTTAAGCAGAATTCAAAGACGGTCTTTACAATTCCTGTAACCTTGTGTTCATACTCTGAATAATGCTCCCCTTGAGTGTGGGGGACTTACTACTAGTCAATAGAACATGGCAAAAATAAAGGAATTCTGTGTACATAATTCAAGTCCAGGTTTACTGTGAATTAATCGAGAGGAGAGGCCTGCATAGCCTTAGTCAATCAGGTGAATACCCTTAAGTAGGGACTGGATTAGGTGAAAACCCTTAAAAGGGCTTAATCAGGTGAAAGCCCTTAAAAGAAGCCAGAGACTCTCCTTGCAGTGTTGATGAAGTAAGGGATTATGTTGGAGAACTCTATCTTCAAATAATTGTGTGCAGCCTCTAGGATCCAAGGGAGGCCCTCAGACCACAGCCAGAGTAAAGTCAGGGCCCTTAGTGATGGAGCTGCAAGGAAACAAATTCTACCAACAACTTGAAGAAGCTTGCCAGTGGATTATTCCCCAGTCAATCCTCCAGATGAGGGTATAACCTGAGAAAACCTCATTTACACTCTTTGGGACACACTAAGCAGAGGACCCTACTAAGCTGTGCCTGGATTCCTGAGCCACAGAAATGGTGAGATATTAAATGTGTGCTGACTTAAGCTGCTAAACTACAGTAATTTCTTAGGCAGCAATAAAAAAAATAATGATGTTTTCATATCCATGAATTAGTCTGAATAGCTCAGGTTTTGTTACAGAAACAAACCTCAATTGCAAGAGCTAACAAATTTCAAGTTTATTTCTTGCTCTAATTCAGTAGGCCCCAGGTTCTGGTACACATATGGTGATTTTAGCCTTAGATAAGAGTAGAGTCAATTCGTCCATTACCATAAAATCAAAGGGAAAATATACGGATACAGAAATAGCAGGATAGTAGCTCTAGTTGTTGAGAATAAATTCTTTTCAGATCACTTACATTTCTCAGGGAAATTAGAAGTAAAATAAGAATACAGTGAGGAGTAGGTGTGAAATAGTCATCACAGTAAGAGAGTGAATTGCCATGGGAAATGCTATAGGAATGCCAGGAAGTTGGGAAGATTCACCTGAGGTTTGTGATAATACATTTAAAGTGAGGTCAGTCTGTATGTTTCTTTTAAAATTTCTCTCCAGCCATGTTTAGCTACTTGGGAGAAGACATGGTAGAAGCAAATCCTGTATTTATATCTGAGATTATTCTTTTTTTTTAATTTTATTTTGTTAGTCGCCATACATTACATCATTAGTTTTTGATGTAGTGTTCCATCATTCATTGTTTGCGTATAGCACACAGTGCTATACGTGCCCTCCTTAATACCTATCACCAGGCTAACCCATCCCCTCACCCCCTCCCCTCTAAAACCCTCAGTTTGTTTCTCAGAGTCCATAGTCTCTCATGGTTTGTCTCCCCCTCTGATTTCTGCCCCCTTCATTTTTCCCTTCCTACTATCTTCTTTTTTTTTAACATATAATGTATTATTTGTTTCAGAGGTACAGGCCTGTGATTCATCAGTCTTACACAATTCGCAGTGCTCACCATAGCACATACCCTCCCCAGTGTCTATCACCCAGCCACCCCATCCTTCCCACCCCCCACCACTCCAGCAACCCTCAGTTTGTTTCCTGAAATTAAGAATTCCTCATATTAGTAAGATCATATGATATCTGTCTTTCTCTGATTGACTTATTACACTTAGCATAATACCCTCCAGTTCCATCCACATCATTGCAAATGGCAAGATTTCATTTTTTTGATGGCTGCATAATATTCTGTTATATATATATATATATATATATATACATACATATATACATATACACCAATCTTCTTTATCCACTCATCTGTTGATGGACATCTTGGCTCTTTCCATAGTTTGGCTATTGTGGACATTGCTGCTATAAACATCGGGGTGCACATACCCCTTTGGATCACTAAATTTGTATCTTTGGGGTAAATACCCAGTAGTGCAATTGCTGGGTATATCTGAGGTTAGTCTTGATAAGAATGATAAAAACAAGGGAGTTGAGATTCATGCAATGGAGTGTTTTTAATGATGCAACTGAAATCAATTGGGTAAAAAAGAAAATGAGAACATGAAGGGGCTAATAGATGTGAAAATGTAGGAGATCTGTGGATAAGAGATACTAGTAGGGTTGAGGAACTGTTCCACTACAGGTATAAGAAAAACTAAGCTGGAATGATTAAGAGGCAGTGCCCAGATAGTGGAATACCTGAAATTGAGACTTATAGACGTGGTACAATTATTTATGGCAAATTGGAGTGCGTGGATGTGGTTGTCAGGGAAATAGAGTGAAAGACAAAGTTATTTGAAGCAAGTAAATCAACAGAATCATGATGCAATATCTACAATGCAAGGAATCACCAAGGATGTTCACAGGAGTAATGGTTGAGAGAGGGTAATGTAAATGAGGGGCAGTAACTTCTAGGGTGATAAATAATTGCAAGACTGAGGGCATGTATATAACATAATCTGATGACCTGTACTTCGGAGACTCTAGAATTGTTTGTTTTAATTTTAAATTTGTTTTTAAGTTTTTGAAGGTTTTTTTTGTTTGCTTTTTATTTTTGTTTTGTTTTTTAATTTCACCCAGCCTGAATATCACAATGAATTCACATAACATACTTTATCTCACGGTTCAGTTTCATGTGAGGTATGAGAGAAGCAGAAGTCACTACATGAGACAGTTGCAGGAGAATCCTGGGGCTTAGAGATCTCACCAGAAGTATTCTGAGTTCAGTCATTTCTCAGCTGCTGCTGCATTGGTCTTACAGCCATGGAAGGCGTAAGCCTCTCAGTAATGCTGCTCTAGTTCAGAGCCATTACTTTTTCTTTTATATTTCAAAAGGTTCCTAATGATCTCTGCCTCTTTTTACTCTCTATCTTTCTGAATTTCCACACTGCGGCCGGAAAGATATTTCCATATTGAAAATTCCAATTAATCACTTAGAAAAGAGAATTAATTCCCAGTTCCTTACATTTGCATTGATTAGTACTCTAAGCTTTTGATATTCTGATATGACCTCCTTCTCTCTGTTCACGCTCTCCTCACTCATCACTTAGCTCTAATATCAATTCTCTGAATGCGTCATCTTTTATGCCAAAGCACCTTTTCACTTCTATTCTTCTGTCTAGAATTCTGAGTTATCTCTAACACATAAGATAACTCAGTGCAATTGAAAAAACTGGTGGCACCTCTACATTGATGTAGCCCTTTGGAAACATGACTTGGCCAAGCATCATTTTGAGAATTAAGAAAAGGTATCTCTTTGGGTAGAACCAGTGGGGTCTCCGGTGTGCCCCACTCACAGGTGGGAGTGATTGCTTTAGGTATATGAGATATAGATGGAGTCTGTTGTCTTTAGAGAAGCCAAAAGCAGCAATTAGAAAACTAACAAATTTGGTCTTTTATCACCATTCACTAGCCATTCTAAACATTAGCAGTGGGAAAATACTGTTCCCTAAAGATCCCTTTTTGATGTTTGAAACAATCATTGTAATTATTGTTTAATTTTGTACACACATATAAAATTATATATTTATATATAACATGTAAATATACATATACATATCTATATACAAATATAAATATATAACAAATACACATATTTCATTGTATGTATATATTTTCTAATACTTATATATTTAATATAGAAATTTGTCTGTATATTTATATATGCAAACATACCTACTTATATATTTATATATGTTATATGTATGCACACACACGTGTGCTTGTGTTTGTATACACTGATGTCTAAGAGCCAGAGTTTAAAATATTCACCATGGTATCCTAAACAAGTGACCTAACACAAGTCTTTGTTTATTCATCTATAAAATGAGATTTTCATATTCCTCATAACATTTTTTGTGTTAAATTAGGTGAAATCTGCAAAGCATTAGTAGGGCATTCAGCACATTGTAAGGGATGTTAATATTTGCTATTACAATGATAACCTAGATTCCAAAAGTAAAGTATCACTAGGCCTTAGGGCTACAGAAGTGAAAAAGGAGGAGTCTCTATTTAAAAAAAAAAGAAAAAAATCTGCCTTCCTAACATGGGAAACACGTAAACAATTAACAACACAGTATGACTGGAGGGTTTGATAAGAGGAGGTATGTGCAGGTACAATAGGAGCTATAAAGAGAGATGAAATTTCTTCCTCAGACGTGGGTGTGTTTGGGGGGGGGGATGTTTTTCAAAGGGGATAACTCATACAGGCTGTGAGGCATGAGTATGAATCCACAGCCAGCATCAAGGGACTAGAGCTGTGCGTCCACGCACGTTGGTTTAGGTTGATGGTCGCACAAGGGTGTCTGGCTATGGTGACATATTACCATATGGGTGGAAATCACCACATGCTCTGGCAAGTTTTATGTCCTCATGCTGGGCTTTTTCACCAAAGAAGAAGAGCTATCATTTATAATTTGTGAGAAAAAAATGCTTTATGATGTCGAATGTTGCTACAAGGATGGAGAGGCTATTTGGGAATTACAGTCAGGAAAACAAGAATTAAGAGGTACTGAAGTCAATATGACACATCCAGGAAGCTGTGATGAAAACATGGGCTATGTGTGATTAGAGATCAAGAATATAGAAGGATGTCAGCATCCAAATATCCAATACTTCACGTGGAAAGCAACGAGAGCTCAGAAATTCGACCTTTAACAAAAAAGTTTTGGAGAAGCATCGAGTGGTTTTAAACAGGGAGTGATGAGACAATATTTTCCATTTGAAAGATTTCCCTGTCCAAAATGTGTAGTATAGAGGGAAAGAAACTATTGCTGGAGGAAAGGAGATCCATTACGAGGCTATTGAGCTAATGAAAAAAAGAAAGAAGGAGGAAGAAAAGAAAGAAAGCCAAAACAAAAGCAGTGTTCCTGGTTGATCATTTCACTCAGATCAAGATCACCAAAGCAGGATTTAAGGGAAGTCCACAGTGCTCTGAATGTCTCTGATGGGAGCATTTGTCGCCCAAGATACACCAGAAATGTCCCCATATTCTACTGGGCAGGCCTCTGACTGCTTTGAACCAATACAATATGGCAAAAGGAATGTTATTCCAATTCTGGCTCTATTGTTTAAGAGGACTGATAGTTTTCAGTTTATCACTCTTAGAAAGTCACCATCATGGAAGAAGTCTGACTGCCTTTAGGCCACTTTGCTCTGAGGCATAAGTGTCCATGTGAAGAGAGCGTGATACTGCCCAGCCCAGGTGCCAGTGAAGAAGGCATTTGAGACATTTCAGCACCATCAAATGCTAAGTGGAGATTTGAGGCCCTCGAAAATTGACCCAACTGAGCTATCTAAAACCTCTCCAGTCGTTTGAGCTACTTCAGCTGATCCTGTAGACATCATGCAGCAAAAGAAAATCCACCACTGCCTGAGTTCCTGACAGTTGTGGATATAATGAACTAGTTATGAAGTCACTAAATTTTGTGATGGTTTATTCTGCAACAACAGATAATTGAAATAATTCATTGATTTGTCCATTTATTATTTTTCTATCTTCTTATATTGAAAGTTTCATGAATGTCAGGACTTGCCTATTTTTCCTCACTAATATTGACAGCTCTTACAGCAATAGCTGTAACATAGTAGTAATTAACACATGATTATCGAAGGAACAAATAAAATGGATTAAAAAGAGTACAAGAGAGCTCTTCAGAGAATTTATAGTTCTTGCTAGCTAACTGGATATAGCTGATGGGTAAAAGGGAGAAGGTTAGCCTCTATCTGGACAACTGGGCTGATAGTTGTACCACTAGGAGAAACAGATCAGGAGAAAATGGGATTGTAAAGTAATAAATGCGGTCTATATTGGAGTTCAGCTATCAGGACACCTAGGAGGAAATAGTAAGTAGTGAGTTTCACATGAAAGCTTGGATATCTACCAGTTGTATGTTTGATAAAAAATTAGTAAAATTTCAATAAAGAATAGATACTAGTTTTAAGATACAAAAGGAAAAATAGGAAGAAAGCTGAAATTGAATGAAGTCTAATTGGTTTGATATATAAGGAGGCTATTTGGAAATTAAGTTACAACAGACTCGGTGAAATAAGGCAAAACTAATCCAATGGTAGTAGGTTGAGAAATTAACACAAAATTAAGAATAGAGTGACTGAGCATATACTACTCTCTCAAGAAAACTAAGAAAAGTAAGAAAAACACACAAGAATGAGTTCCAAAGGATGATATATGATCCCACCATTTGGTATAGAATATAAGAACTCATGAAAGTAGAAAGATAATATCCACCTTTAACTACTCCTAAACTAAATTAGGAAATTGACAACATGGTGGCATCTCTTAATATTGAAAAACCAAAAAATCATGGGGATAAGTGAGAACATAACAGGGACAAACTGTTGACTCCTTAGTGAAATTCAAAACACCATTATCATTGATTTAAAAATACTATATAATTGCTTAAAGCGATCTGTAATAAATCTAAGATTTGCTTGATGCCTAGACTATCAAAAAACCTAGTGTAGGTAACAAAGAAAATTAAGTTACTTTAAAAATAACTTATTTCTCTCCAGAATTCAAATGAATTGTTACTAATAATCAAAAACCTAATAAAAATTCCCTCTTTGAAAGCCCTGAATAGCAAGTATTAAAATCATTAAAGTCGACTAGAGACCACTAAATCAGGTTGGTGATTACACTGCTTTCTTCTAAAAGTACAAATAATGTTATCTCATGAGTCATTGCAACATTCTTTCTAGAGATAGGAATATGCTTATATTATCCTGCCTTTACTAGATAAGTAAATGTAATTATACTGAAGTGTGTGTGTGTGTGTGTAGTCATACAATATAAATGTATGAAGGAGAAACAGGACCATATTATAAGCTTTATAATTTGGGGAGGATACTAGGTACTTTAAATGATTTGGAAATATTTGTCATTTTTAATTATTTCAATTTGATCTCAGCCATTCATAGAACAGTCAGTGCTTAAAGTTGTCCCATTTATAATAAAACAATTGTGAAGGATATGGAGACTATGAAATAAAAACAATATAAGCTCATTGTCTACAATGCAAGGTGGGGTGAGGGAAGGGAGAGAGAGAGAAAGAAATAAGTGTTGGGATGGAGAGTAGAAGGGTTAATAGATTTGAACTTCATATGTTCCAAGATTGGATACTTTCACCACCCAGTAGGCTGGAAAATTAACCTCCAGGCTATTGTATCTTGGAATTCTCAAGAAAGGAGTATACTAGATTAAAATCAAAGATTTTCCTGAGTTTCCTAATTTCCCCTCAGGAGAAAATTGCTGGCATGGTAGTTTCCCGGGCTAGATCTTCCTTTTCCTAGAATGTGAACGTACTCACGACTGACTGACCCATGAACTTCTATCTGTGTTTGATCTTAGATATTGTAGTTCCTGAATTATATCATGACTGATGGCGGCATCTACTGTGGCACATGAGTGGGAAGTGGTGGCATGTACCACACATCTAGACAAACATAGTTCCCTTTGGGACTCTAATCTTGGGAGAAAAATTACATAATGCTTTTTCTTTGCCTTTAGTTTATTATACATACCACCAGAGTAATGGTATCAGGCCTATATAAACCAAAGGATGTTATGGCAATGGAATAAAACAAAGGGTGTTTTAAAAAACTTCATTTATACGATCAAATTAGTATTAATAAAGTGAGGAAGGGAAAGAGAAGGGAAATGTTTTTTGCTATTCAGAACTTAAAATTCCTATGCTGTCTTTCTAAAACCCTCAGCTCTAGGATATTGCCACTTATATTCTATGGCTACTCAAACAAGTCACCTGAGAAAATTTAGTTCAGGCTAGTCTCATTCTGATTTGCCATCATTTACCACTGTACTTAGTTTCACTTTTTGAACCTTGCTGGGTCCAGACTTCCCTTAGCCAACTAAAATAAGTTCAGTGTTCAGTAAGGGAATGGATGTCTGAATTGGAGCTAACTGAAGAGCATCTTTCCACTAAAATCAATGTATATCACACTCCATTGGCCAGTGATTGGTTATGACAGGTAATAAGAAAGAAATCCCAAACTTTTCAGTAAGAAGTGAAAGGAGTATAAACTACACAATGCACAGATGGTGGTGAAATGAGGCTTTCAAAGTGCTAAAATACTGAGTAATTTTGACAGTACTGAGAAGACTGAGCTGCTCGTGACTCATTTTTATGTGTGACACTCAACTTAACATGCACATCTATTTAACATAGCTATAATTCACAGTATATACCCTCTCTTGTTAATTAGAATGACATATTACAAATTACTGTGGGTGGAAAGTGTGCTGATTAAAATTTATCCAAGAAAAACTATGTACAAACAATTTTAAGAAATCACACAAACCATCAAGTTACGTGTTGAGTTAGTAAATTTAAATTTTATTGTTAAAGGGAACTCAGTTTATGAAGTTTTATCAAGTTAGATAAGGTTTTCTTTTTCCTACGATTATGATGACTGTATTATCTAAACCTTTAAGAAAAAAATAGGAAGTAATAAGAGGCCAGAAAATAGGTCAAATGATTGTTAATCAAAATGCATATCAGAAAATCTTTTACTATTACCTTAATGACATGCAAATTAAGTACAGTTTAAGCATTTTGGGGAAACAAATTCACTACTATCATTGTAGTCATCATAGAACAAAGAAGAAATGCCTCATTTTCTCTTATATTCTATTAATAGGTCATAACTTTTTTCCATTTATATTGAAAAAAATATTATGGAACATTAAGAACTACAGAAATACTTTAAGTGATTAAAAAAACAAAATTACCCCTAATAGGTATTGACTAAAAGTCAGACATGCTTCTGTACCCAAGGCGTAAATAATATTCTGGTAACAGTAAACCAAGAAATGTCACACTTAATTTTTTTAATTGAAATATAGTTGACATATAGCATTGTATTAGTTTCAGGTGTATAACATAATGATTCAATGTATTTATATGATGGAAATCACCACCATAGTGAGTCAAGTTAAAATCCATCATCTCATATAGTTATCAATTTTTTTCTTGTAATGAAAACTTTTAAGATCTTCTCTTAGTAACTTTCAAATTTACAGTACAGTGGTATTAACTATTGTCACTATATTGTAGATTACGTCCTCAGAACTTATTTATTTTGATCACTTCTCCCACTTCACCACAGGTGAAAGTGGCCAAATTTCGTTTTTGCTGACCTTGAACTTTAGAGTTACTCAAAACAATTTTCCAAAATTAAATAATATATTTTTAAATCTGTGGGTGTTTTGTTTGCCTTGCTTATAGGTGTAAATGTTTTGTTTGTTTGTTTGTTTGTTTAAAGAAACATAGGGCACCTTGGGGGCTCAGTTGGTTAAGTGTCTAACTCTTGATTTCGTCTCAGGTCATGATCTCAGAGTTGTGAGATCGAGCCTCATGTCAGCTCACATGCTGGATGTGGAACATGCTTGAGATTCTCTCTCTCCCTCTCCCCACCCCCCAAAAAAAGGAATTATAAAATTAAAATTGTCTTGGCTTTTGAAACAATATGTTCTTTAAAGTATACTTCCTCAGTTGTAATCAGGGAAATTACAGATGAAATTTAAAACAAGATGAAATTTAAAACACACTAGAGAATAAAAATAGTAATTTTAAAATAAGTCAAAATATTAAGACCAAAAGCAAACAGTCCAACATACCCAAACTCAGTTAATTCAATACATGTATTCCTGAAGTATTTATTGGCTTGTTCCTAAAAGGCACATAGCAAATAAAATAATATTGATATGAGTGCCAAAAAACTAGCTAAATAAGTTATTTCTACTTCAATCATATACTTAATATATGACATAACATGTAAAAATTATTTTTTTCTCAAAAGTTCTTGTATTTCTTCCTTTTCATTATAATTCTAGGTCTCCATTATTTCTCACGTGTACTTTTACAAAAATTTTCAATAATATTTATGCTTTAAAAATAGTTAAAATTTATCATAACCCTACAACACCAATATCCATAGCTACAAATTTAAAAAATAGGAATATAGTATATAGGTATTGCTACTTCTAATTTAGAAAGCATTATTTTTGACACCTTTGATGCTCCTATATAGGTTTTAATGGCTTTCTGTACTTCTCAAACTGAGATTCAGTCCTACACTTTCTCTTTTCCAATATTCATTCAACAATCTTAAAAAAACAACAACACGTATTTCCCCACACTAATAAGTCACTCAAGAATTTACCAAAGTCCTTGGAGTAAAACTGATGAAAGTCCATCTCAGTCTGGCTTCATTTTACTTTAACATGATAGCCATCAGTTCCAGCCAATGAAGTTTCCATAAACAAATCTTTTACTATTTTAGGTAATGACTGTCTCCAAACCTTTATACTGTAACCTGATGATACTGTTCTATCTATTCGAGGCTTATCTTTCAAGATCAAGTCTAAAACACATTAAAATTTTGGAAACAGCATGCACTCACTGAATTCACTTCTTTCTGATCTCTCCTAGGATTTATAACAGTACTTTATATTTTCTCATTTAATTACGCTTTGTTTTGAAGTCTTATATTGTTTTAAATGTTATCTGTTGTCTCAAAAAAAATCTTTTAAATCTTTAAATCAAAGCCATGATATGTGAGAGGATTCTGGGAAAATGGCAGAGTAGGAAGCACCAGGAATTTGTCTCCCCACCCAGATAATTACACTGGCAGAATCTGATGTAACTGCTTTGGAACTGTGGATTCTATCGAAGACTTATAACTTCCAGGGAGAAGGACTGGATGGCAAATTAGATTAATTTTGGCACATTTCAACTTTTATCTCCTCAGTGGTTACCCGTCTCTCACCCCTTAGCTCCATGACAGGGAACTATGTATGCGTTCTGGAGTATTTTGTACACATCTTGCCGGAGCCAGGATGAGCAACAAAGACCCTATCTTCCAGATACCAAAGATCTGTGTCCTAGCCACCTACTTCTGCTTCTCATCACAGAGGTGCAGGCACGGAGGTGGGCAGCCATTGATGATCTACCTCCTTTCATTATTGTAAACCCTGATAAACACCATTCTACTTTCGGTTTCTATGATTTTGACTATTCTAAGTACCTCATATAAATAGAATAATTTAGCATTTGCCTTTCTCTGTTTTTTTCACATAGTATAATGTTCTCATGATTTATTCACGTTGTAGCATATGTCAGAATGTCCTTCATTTTTAAGGTTGAATAACATTCCATTGTATATGTATGCCACATCTTGCTTATCCTTCACCTGTGGTGGACACTTGGGCTTTATTTTTCTGGAGAACTTTCCCTGGCCAAACAGGAGCTGCTTAATTGTTCAACTGGGAGATTATCTACCCAGCCGCTCTCAGAAGACCACAGCCAATGACTTTCTTACACAATGATACTGAAGGCTGGCTCCCTTGGCTCAAAGTAGAAACAATTCTGGTTCAGTTAGTGCTACAAATGTCCCTGTGGAATCTTGCTATAGCAAATCTCTAGCAAAAACCACACATTTGCTTGGCTTCTCCCCTCTCTCCTCTTCTCTTGAAAGCTCTCTTAAATAAATCTGCCCAGGTCTCACCTCTGTTCTACTTTAACAGTGACAAGAGCAGTATGTGTAAACTATTCAATAAAAAACCCTAGAAACACAGGATCATCAAATGAAAGACATATAAGACTTCTCTGTAATTTACCAGCTCTCATTTTCAGGATAATCAAGATCTCAAAGTTCAAATTTGGTAATATGACCAATGCTTTAAAAATACCTGTTGCAAGTTTGTGTATAAAATTCTTAACTTTGGTAGTATTGTCCAAAATACTGCAGGTCTAGAAAAACAGATTGAAACCATTCATAAAATCTTGCCTATTACAGAAGATAAGTCCAGATGGATGGCATAGGAGATAGCCATGGACCTGATGTTAACAGTGTATTAATTTTATTATGAATAAGTTGGCTGAAAAAGTAAAAGAAACTAGAAAAGCCTTATGGGCATATGGGAACATCAGAGCATCTCTCACAATGGTGAATGGTATATTGCTGAAAGATGATTGCATAGCTCTTTCCAATAACCTTTGCCAGAAAGTATTAAACAGAATACATCATGGCTATTTGAGCTTATGAAATGGTGCAAAAGAAGAGTATGGGCCACAGCATTTTGGCAAGCATCCCCCAAAGAAATTGATGAAAAAGTAGCTTCTTGGCTGGTATGCCAGCTCTTATAGCATGAAAATATGAAAGAGATACTAATGAGAAGACCAGCAACTGTCAGACTTGGGAACAAGTTGGCACATGAAAAACAACAACAACAGTTATTACTACTATTAGAGAACCAACATAAAGAGGTGAGAATATAACAACATAGTCAATATTCATATAGAGCTAATATTGGCAAGTATAAAAAATTAAAAATGTGACTTTTAACAAAATATACTGTTTGGGTATATAAAAATAATTTTGGCATTTACCTAATTTATAAGTGAATTTATACAGAATATCTACATAATTAAGGAGTACCCATTGTGAGGAAATGTTTACTACCTTTAAGTTCTTCAAATTAATCTCCTGTATATTCATTATGTTAAATGATCTACCATTGACAAGTTGAATCCTGATGAATTATTGAGGATCACATAAAAAGAATTCAAAATTAACTGAAATAATTATTATGCTTTTAAAGTATTATGTACAAATGTTAAAAGTCTTAAGCCAGGGGGCGCCTGGGTGTCTCAGTCGGTTAAGCATCGGACTCTTGATTTCAGCTTGGGTCATGATCTCAGGGTTGGGAGATTGAGCCCTGCCTAGGGCTCCATGGTGTGGAGCTTGTATAAGGTTCTCTCTCTCTCCATCTCCCTCTGACGTCCCCCCACCCCCAAAAAAGTCCTAAACCAAATAATAAATAACAAACCCTCCAAAATATCTATGATAAATTTAGGCTGTGATTACTTTGACAAGATGCCTGAAAAAGGAATTTGTTTATTTTACTTACCTTTTGTGAAACAGCCATGTAGTTTCGAAAGGTCTATATTTTCCTTCTTTAGTAAGTAGTTCACATCTGATCTTTTACACACGTATCTGTGAAAAGGCTGCTTTATAGGCACAAGAATTACAAGAAGCACCGTATATGTTAACATACTGATGTTTGCATCAACTTTGGGAATTAATTTGTTCAATATAAGATCAATGTTTACTTGTTACTAATGTTATCACTAATACATTTTTTAAAATTTAAGTGAAGCACACAAATGGTATTAAAACCCATTATCAAAAAAAAAAAAGTCATCACAATTCAGGCCATATAGACCATAGAATGTTGGACAATATGTTCTAACCCTTGTGACACAGTGATTCACTATGCTTACCATGCATTTTCAGACTATAAGTACTATCATTAAAATGAATAATGCTTATAAACCTGTTTAGAAATGAAACAACAAAAACAAGTGAAATATAAATTTTAAGTTGAAAAATACTATGTGATTCATTTGTGATTTTTTTTTGTTGTTGTTGTTACATGAAAGTTTTGATAGATCTATTATTATTAGTTCCAAATGCTCTTAGGGCCAAGGATAGTTATATTATGCATATCATGTAATAGAGTCCATAATGATAGTACTTAAATTGATCTTGATTTGAGTACCACATCTTTCATCTGATACTGGGTAAATCACACAATCTTTGTTTCCTCAGTCATAAGATGTGAAATTATTTCCTGTTGTATTTTCTCTCACAAGGCTGTCATAAGCATAAATGTTTAAAGCACTATAAATTTGAAAGGTTCTATTAGCTTGGTTAGGAATCCACAATTTTAGGAAGCAGTCTCAGCTAAAAATATAATTCTCTATAATGAACTAATTGTAATATTACACCTCTTGGAGAAAGGACCTGATATGATAAAATCAATTTATCTGTGTCTTTTATGGAACTCAAGTTGAAAAACAAATGACCAAGATGACGGACAAACTTAGGTTTAATGTTTCTGTCCATGTTTTAATCTTCATCTCCTGCAGTATAGCTATTTAGAACATGAAACGAAAGGGTTTATTTCTAGTCATCTTTTTAAGTTCTAGTATGTTTTCATTAGAAACGATGTGTCACTAAAATCCTGGTGAGAGAGAGAGAGAGACAGAAAATATTTATCATCAAAGCTACCATATGAGGGCAAAGATAAATATTTTGCTCCTTTCTGTAATTACAGGACCGTTAAAAGTGTTGGCATATAGTAGGATGTAAAAAGAATATTGTTGCATAAATGAATCACTTTGTTTGTATTTGGATTATGTTTGGGAAGTATCGAGAAGAGGAAAATTATAGATACAGAAAAATATATTAGGACTGTCAGGAGTTAGGAGGAGGGAATGGGGAGTTATTTGTTAATTGGAACAGAGTTTGTTTGGAATAATGAAAAAATTTTGGAAATAGTGGTGGTGGTTGTATAGCATTGTGACTGTGATTAATGCAATTGTACATATAAAAATTGTTAAAATGGTAAATTTTGATATATATTTTCCCTAATAAAAATATTTAAAAATTATAACTCTAGGGGCACCTGGGTGGCTCAGTCGTTAAGCGTCTGCCTTTGGCTTGGGTCATGGTCCAAGGGTCCTGGGATCGAGCCCCACATCAGGCTCCCTGCTCAGCGGGAAGCCTGCTTCTCCCTTTTCCACTCCCCCTGCTTGTGTTCCCTCTCTTGCTGTGTCTCTCTCTGTCAAATAAATAAATAATATCTTTAAAAAAATTTTAACTCCAATCCAGAAAAATTAACTGATTTAGAAATAAGCAGATAAAATCACTCAACAGACTCAAGGAAAAGTAAGCATTTATGATCCTCGGGAACCTATATCTTAAAATACATTACCAGTCACATATGGTTTTCAAGTAAAATTTACATAACCTAAAATGAACAGGTTTTAAGTGGAGAACTGATGAATTTTGATAAATATACACACCCATGAAACCATCATCCCTACCAAGATATAGAACATTACCATTGCCTTAGAAATGTTCCCCTTTCAAGGGTGTACTGAAGATGGCTTCTAAAAATTTGCCAGTCAAGATTGATAATATTTCAGGAATTTTTGTGAGCTCTTAGGGCCAAGGATAGTTATTATTAACTATTAGGCATTATTAAAAAGCAAATTATATGAACTTACATAGGCATTATTAAAAAGCAAATTATATGAACTTACAACTAAATTTATTTAAAACAAAATTAATTAATCAAAAAGTCAGATCTTAATTATTTTGCTGCATTTTACTGTTATGCTCTTGAGTTTATTTGTCTATCGCATCTGTGTGGAAATACTATATTGTGGTGTGTTACTGCACATTCCTGACTCTGTGTTCAGTAACTTCATGATTGTAGCTGGAAATGGGCAAGGTCAGTATTTATAATGAAAATCATAATTTTTAAAATTAAGACTTTTTTCCCCCTACAGAGAGTTTCTGAAACATGCATGCACATCACTGCTCACCTATCCAGCTACCTACCACCTCCGAGGCAACCTCTTTTTCACTTATAAGCCATAGCTTAATTTTGCCCATTCTTGAATTTCATATGAATGGAATCCTAGACAATATTCTGTTTTGCACCTGGCTTCTTCTGTTCAATACATATTTTTGAGATTTCCCCCCATATTTCTGCATATATCAGTAGCCTGTTCTTTTAACTGCTGAGTGAGTAGTGGGCCACTGCAAGAATATGCTACAATTTGTTTGCCCAGGCTTCTTAAGACAGTAATTGATTTATTTGTAATTTTAAGCTGTTTTTTTTTTTTTTTACAACAAAGCAGTTTATTTGTGATCAGTGTTTGAGACTCTATACATCCTTCACAAATTTAATTTTACATAATCTGATACCCCTCCTAAGATTCAACCTCTGCACTGCTAGACTTATTTCCCTAGGACAGAAGGGCTGGTATAAGGTATTTTCCAGAAGTGAGGTATCTTTCACAGAACTAGTTCCTTGTTGTTTGTTTTCAAGTTGTAGAGAACTAAATTTGCATTTGTTAAAATCAAAAAATAGGAAAGACGTTCTTTACAAATAATTTTGATCAAGTATGTGTTCAAAGAAAGCAGGATAAAAAGGCTTTTCCTCTAACATTCTGTATTGTGCTGTATTTGTTGTTCAATAGGAATTAGCTTCTGTCATTTGCTAAAAGAATGAGTAGTGGGGAGCGGGATATGTTGGGAATTTCATAATGGGCAACAGAGCCATTCTCTTGGGTAAACCATAAGCAGGGGCAGCTGGCTGTAACCATACGGTGCTCCATAGCCTGGAGCTATGTAGCCAGGAGCAGCTGTAGCCCCAACAAAAGCTCCCCTTGTTAGAGCTCCTCTTCTTCTGCCCCAAACAGCTTGGACTGCTGCAGACACAGCTGTATTCACAACACCCTTTGCCTGAGGGATAATCTTTTTCTTATTATTTGCTGCATTGCATCCAGAAAACAGCTTCTCCAGGGCAGCTAAAGCTGCACTTGCCTTTGCCACTTTCTTATTTGGACCTGCACCTCTGAATTTCTGTCCATCTACTTCTACCTCCATTACAAAGCATTTGTCATGGCTTCCACCAGTCTCTGAGATGAGTTCATACTTAAGACCTCTTCTTTTTTCATTGAGCTCCATTACGGGATTTTTACCACTTGCTGTGAGGATAGGGCCCTGAGTTCTTACCTCTAAGGTACTGGAGGTTTCAGCTGTAGAATTTCCAGCATTATTGCTTGAGTTTGAAGACACTGTTTCATTTTTGCCTTCATTATCTGATTTTTCATCGGAACTCATACATTCAATATCCGCATCAAAGCCCGTTGGGTATCCCATTGCTTGTAATACCTTCACTGCTACATGAAGTTTTGCTGTTTTCTTGGATGGCCCTGAGGCTTCATATGTTGTACCGTCCACATCTCCAGACATTGTGAAGACAGGCGTGGACAGGGCCAGACTGAGACAAAAGCTTATATTGAAGCCCGGGCCTGATCTGATTTCGCCTCATTAGTACATTCATAAGGTCTATTGCTTTACTATCCAGAATTTTCCTTAAGTTTCGTTTCATCTTCTTATTGGGATTTTTATCATCCCCTAATCCATCTTCAAATCAATCCATCTTCAAATGAAGTGGCTACAAACATTTTTGTACAGTCTTTAGTGGATATACTCTTTTTCTAATTTCTTTTATGTAAATATCTAAAAGTAGACTTGATGGATCATGGAGAGGTATATATTTAACTTTTTAAGAAACTGCCAGATTTGCAAAGGGTGTGTACCATTTCACATTCCCACCAGCAACATGAGAGTTCCAATAGCTCTACTTCTTCACTAACATTTAGTGTTGTCAATCTTTCAAGTTTTAGCAATTCTAGAAGATTTGAAATGATCTCATTGTGGTTTTAATTTGATGATGAATGCTATCGAACATCTTTCCATGTGCTTATTAGCCATCTGTTTATCTTCATTTACGAAGTGCCTCTTGCCTAATTATTTTAAAATTAACTTGTCTTGTTGTTGCTTTGTGTGAATTCTTTGTATTGTTGATACGAGTCTTTTATCAAATGCATGTATTGTAAAAATTTTCTCTGTGGTCTTTTTTATTTTTTATTATTTTTTAAATGTTTTATTTATTCATGACAGTCAGAGAGAGAGATAGAGAGAGGCAGCGGCAGAGGGAGAAGCAGGCTCCCCGCTGAGCAGGGAGCCCAATGCGGGACTCGATCCCAGAACCCTGGGATCGTGACCTGAGCCGAAGGCAGAGGCTTAACCATCTGAGCCACCCAGGCGCCCCATCTCTATGGTCTTTTTTAAAAAAAGGTATATTTGGATGAGAAATTCTAATTTTGATGAATACAATTTTTTTCTTTCATAGTGTGTTTTGGTTCAAAGAAATCCTCTCTTACCTCAAGGTTCTTAAGACATACTTCTGTGTTTTCATCTAGCAGCTTTCTTATTTTATTTTGGGCGTTGTCTATAGTTCATCTTATAAATATTTTTGTGTCAAACTTGATGTAGATGTTGAAGTATTTTTTTTTTCCATATGGATATCCAGCAGGTATAAAACCAACTTTTGAAAATATTCTTCTTTCTCTATTGAATTGGCATGGTGTCTTTGTCAAAAAGCAATTGGCCTTATATGTGTACCTGTACTTTTTATTTGTTCCATCAATTTATTTTTCCATCCATACTCCACAAACACATTTTCTTGATCACTGTAACTTCATAGTAAAGAATATTAAGGTTTGAATCATGTAGTGTGTCTTGAAACTTTTTTTTTTTTACTCAAAATTATCTTTGGCTATTCAAGATATTTTAAATATCCCTATACATCTTAACATCAACTCATCAATTATTACAAGAAATCATGTTGGAATTTTAATTAAAATGCATTTAATCTTTTTAGATCAATTAAAATTTTAGCAGCATTAAGTTGTTTAATTGATGCACATGATACATCTCTCATTATTTAGATCATCTTTGATCCCTTGTAACAATCTCTTACAGTTTCCCATGTAGAGGTTTTACACATCTTTTGCTGAATTTTTCTGTATATAATGGATTTTGATGTGTGTGTTAATGGAATTTAAGTTCTTTTCTCATTGCTGTCAATGTATAAAAATACAAATAATTATGGGGTGCTTGTGTGACTCAGGTCATTAAGCATCTGAATCTTGATTTTGGTTCACGTCGTGGCTCAGTATTGTGAGATGGAGCCCTGCATCAGGCTTCATCCTGAGTGTGGAGTCTGCTTAAGATTCTCCCTCTTCCTCTTCCTCTGCCACTCCCCCTCCACCACCGGCACAGGTGTGTGCGCGCTCTCTCTCTCTCTTAAAAAAAAAATACAAATAATTGTAATATATTGAACTGTGATCTTGCTAAATTCACTTATTCTAGTAGTAGGTCTATAAACTTCTTTGGATTGTCTATGTGAGCAATTGTGTCATCTGGGAATAAAGGGTATTTATTTCTTCCTTTTCAATCTTTATTTCTATGTCTTTTATCCCTTTATTGCACTGATGAGCACATTTAATACAGTGCTGAAGAAAATTGTGAGAGGAGATTTCTTTTCCTCATTTGGGAGATTTAATGAAAAGATTTTCAATATTTCACCATTAAGATGCTCTTCATCTTAGTGAAGACCTTGCCTTCTATCCACAGTTACTGAAAGGTTTTGTTATAAATTTATTAAGAGGAACATATCTTATTTTTTTTATTAGATGCTGATTTGCCTTCATTGGATTTTTTTTTTATTTTTGCATTTCAGCTGTTTTAATAGGACAGCTTCAAAAAAAAATTTATCTTGCTTGGGGTTTGCAGAGCTTTTTGGTTTGTTTTTAGATTTATTTGATGATTATCATCACATTGGTAAAATCTGTCCCAATTTTTCTACTTCTCTACTTCTTGTGCTTAATTCAACATATCTTAGAACATTTGCTATTGCTCCACAAGTCACTGAGCTTCTTTTCATTCTTTAAGTCATTTTCCTCTAGTTCTTGACATTATTTAGTTTCCATTCATCTATTTTAAAAAACCATTTCTGCTATTAAGCCTATCCAGTAATTTTATTTCTCATGTCAGATTTGTAATTTCCAATGCATATTTTCCATTGGGTTGTCTGCTGTTGATTCTCTGCATTTATATTCAGTTAATTTAACAAGTTTTCATTTAAGTCCTTAAACATATTTGTAATATTTTCTCTAAAGACATTGTCTGCTATTTCCACATCTGGGTTATCCCTTACTCTGTTTCTAGTGTCTTTTTTTTTTCCTGAACAGTTGGTCATATTATCTTATCAGTACATTTTATAAATTTCTATTGTATATTAGACATTGTAAATAACACTTTGTAGAGTTCCTGGATTTTATTATTAACTGATGATGGTTTGTTTTCATTTAAGCAGATATTTAAGTTACTGGTAATTCATCTTATACTTGCAGAGGTTTGGTTTTACACTCTATTAGGACAAACTCTGGAAAGTTCAAGGTTTTTAGTTAACACTCTAATTTGACAGAACTCAAACTCCAAATGCTATCCCTGTTCCTTTGGGCAAAAGCTGAAATCTCTTCTTAGTCTTTCAGTCCTTTAGACTTTGTGTGTGTGTGTGTGTGTGTGTATTTTTACGACATGGCTCTTTGGAATGTCCCACATGGGTGCTCAGCTTAGAGGTAAGCCATGGTTTTAAAGGAGTTTATGGATATATCTGGGGACAGGCCCTATAGGATTTCTTTCTGAGATTTATCTCCTTAATTTCTAGATACTCTGATTACCTAAAATTCTGTCTTGTGAAACCTTAAACTGATAGGATTTATCTTTCCACTTGACTTCTAGCCTCTCTATTCATAACTTGGGGAATATCTTCAGAGGAAAACTATGTGTGCTTAGATCTCATCCAGTTAACTTATATTGTGAAGTATTGGATAACCTAAAGTTTCTTCCTGCTTTGGATAGCTCTCTAATACCTTTGTATATTGGTTCCCCCCACCACCAGAGTTTAAAAATGGTTGTCTTTGGGCTGGTTATTCCAATACAACCTACTTTGTCATTTCTGTAGCTGTAATTCATTAATTTATTTTAGAAGTATGGTATATAGGCATTGCTTTATCACTCACTTATTATGTTTCTAATTCTGATTTTTACCACAGGTATTTAGATTCTGATAAACCATAGGAAACATATATTAAGGATCACATTTCAAGAAAGTAGTCAGAGTTTAGTAGTAATACATTCAATTACTATGTGACATACATGTAGCTGAATTCATTGTCAATTTCCTCTAAAAACTAGCTTAAAAATAACCAACTTAAATTTTAATGCTCTCATTCTTTAAAATTTAGTGATGTGAGAACTGAAATTTAAAAGACCACAAAGAGGTGACAGCTGGTTTCTCCACTTACAGAACATTTGTTGTATTCTATATACCTAGCTTTTATGTTCACAACACACTCAGAGATGCTCTTAGGAGAATGGGTTATATTAAAAAATAAAATAAAGTAACAAAAAAACCTAACAGAAATAAGTCTGCTAATCGCAATAGAAATGTTAAACTTCAGTAATATATCTATAATTGGATTTATAATATATTTGCCTTTCAATATAAAGAAAAATATGGGTCTTAAAATTTAGCACCCAAAAATTACAGATAAGTAAATTTTTTCTTTTACTCTTAAGGAAGCGAAATGGTTAAAGTTATTTTTTATGCAGTAAGTATTTTGTCAAATATCAACATTCTTCCTCTTGCAAGGTCTCAAAAGTTTGAAAGGTGGTAAACTGAGTTAAGGGAAATTTCTTCCTAGTATTCATCCAAGTTGACTTAATACTCCTACAGATTCTTTTATGGTTAAGAGACCCCAGACCTCAAAACCTCTTAACGTCTTTTCAAGTAGTAAGAGGAAAAATCCTTTCATTAAATTTGAAGCAAGTTATTTTTAATTAACCATTATTGGTCATGTGAGGATCTTTCTAGTCACAGAAGTCAAAGTATATGATGGTTTGATTCTAAGAGATTTTGTTCATGTAAACTTGGTCAATTCTTGTCAAAAGTCATGGATGGAACTTCACCCAAAATACATGACTGAGAATGGGCACATGCGTGATTATTCTTGAACTAAATGTTAGGAAAATAGTTACTGGGCCACAATATAACTAATATCCACTGACTAGCCAATTCAGTGTAGTGGTTTCACGTTTGGGCCCCATCTAGAAAGATTTATCATCAACCCTATTGCAGATGTGATTTTAGTTGGAATGCACTCCCACATCACGCATTCTATCAATTCAGGTTTCCGTTAAAGAGGGAAAGAGGGAAAGAAAGAGGGAGAGGGAAGGAAGAAAGGAAGGCAAGAATGGAAGCATTACCTCCGTTCTTATAGCCTGTGAAGTAGGATAGAACTATTCTATTAATAATAGGACTCACATTTCATTACTCTTAAGCGACATTCCTTCTTTTATACATATTAAGCTTCTCAAACTGTGCACGACAAAAGATCCCCACAACAAAAAAGCAGGTAATAATCAATATGCAATTCTGTTCTGTATTCTTTCTCTTTGATGTTTGTGTGTTGGATTGGGGGATGGAAAAGCTCATGGTAGGGTTATTTTGAGGTACTTGGAGCTGCTTATTAGTGGGTCCTTATTAGCAGCTTTTTATTACCAGCTTCCCAGGCCGTTGTGACATGTTTTGAAGATAACTCTTTTGTTCCATCGAAACCATAATGCCTACTTTAATCTGCAATGAATTCAAAAAAAGAGAAGAAAAGGCCAATTAAATTATAAAATACCTTTAAAGTCACTGCTATGTACAACTAGCTTTTATACCTTAGACAATATTAAATTATAGAGCCTTTAGTGAAAAATTAAATTTCACTTTGAAGCGGTCTGGCAACAATAATATGTGCTTCCATACAATGATAAGTGCCAATAACCCCTTTAGAGCTAAAAAGAACCAATAAATGAAATAACTTTAGAGAAGCCACTATTTACTATAAGTACCTAACTAAAAGATCAAATACAGTATTGATGTGTCAAATAATTTAATGACAACCTATTGTGTGCAATCATTTCACCAGGTATTACAGAACTCCATTTTATTTCCTATTTGTTAATGTAAGCCATTATATGATGCTAACTATGCTCCAGTCACTGCTTTATAAGCACTGTGTGAAAGGATAACTTTAATTCTTTTTTTTTTAAGATTTTATTTATTTATTTTAGAGAGAGAGAAAATGAGCAGGTGGAGGAGTGGAAGGAGAGGGTGAGAGAGAATCTCAAACAGACTCCCCACTGGATGTGGAGCCTGATGTGGGGTTTGATCCCAGGACCCTGAGATCATGACCTGAGCAGAAATCAAGAGTCAGACGCTTAATTGACTGCACAACCCAGGCGCCCCACAACTTTAATTCTTAAAACGAAATATTTTACTACTCCATTTTACAGTGGAGAAACTGAGACCTGGGAAGGTAACAAAATTATCCACTATTATAACAACAAATACTACAAAATATGACCTGTATAGTCTAGCTTAAATATCTAGACATTAACTCCTAGGCCTTTATAACTCTTTCTTTTAATTTATTTTATTTTTTAAAATTTTTTATTAACATATAATGTATTATTTGTTTCAGGGGTATAGGTCTTTGATTCAACAGTCTTACACAATTCACAGCACTCACCATAATACATACCCTCCCCAGTGTCCATCACCCAGCCACCCCCTCCCTTCCAACCCCTTCCACTCCAGCAACCCTCAGTTTGTTTCCTGAGATTAAGAGTCTTTTATGGTTTGTCTCCCTCTCTGGTTTCATCTTGTTTCATTTTTTCCCTCCCTTCCCCTATGATCCTCTGTCTTGTTTCTCAAATTCCTCATATCACTGAGATCATATGATAATTGTCTTTCTTTGATTGACTTACTTCGCTTAGCTTAATACTCTCTAGTTCCATCCATGTCATTGCAAATGGCAAAATTTCATTTTTTAATGGCTGCATAATATTCCATTGTATATATATACCACATCTTCTTTATCCATCCATCTGTTGATGGACATCTAGGCTCTTTCCATTTGAGTCTGTCATTTAGTTGCTATGTGACCTTGGCCAAGTTACTTAACCTCACTTTGCTTCAGTTTCTTCACCTAAGAAACAAATAAATAATATTATTACTTATCTTCTAGTATTATTATAATAATTATATTAATATATAAATCATTTACATTGACGTCTAGCATATACTGAGCATGATATAAGTGTTGGGATTTTATATTTTTAATTGTATAAGTTTGAGTAAGCTATTCAAGCTCGCAAAAATGTAGTTTCTTTATCTGTTAAAATTGGAGTAAATAGTAATAGCTACCAAATAGTGGATGTTAAATATTTAGCACATAAGTGATCAGTAAGTTAAATCTATTTTTATTATTGACATTACATTTTTATTCTCATCATGCTCTGTGCAGTAGAAATGTTTAATCTAGTTTTCCATAACCTACATAAGCCAGTACTGGGATACATGTTAAAAAATAAACCTGAGATATAATTTTTAATGCAAGATTGCATAAGTAATCAAAGAATAGAATTTTTCTTGGCTAACACTGTAATAAGAAGGAAAAATAATAGAAAAGAATGTGTGGAACGAGCTATACACTACCCTTTTCTTATTTGAATAATCCTGATGGATTTGTGTATTGGCAAAGTGGCTAAATGAACAACATACATAGGGAATATTCTCTGAGCCACAGAAAATCACAGCAGGTTTTCTTCCTAAGGGACAAGATGTTTACTTTCTAATAGTTAATATGGCTTGTGTTAAAGAAAGAAGAACCACTGTTAAACTCCAGCAATGGACTAATAACTTTTATGAGCAAGAGATTAAAAGATTATTGACCGCTATGTTCTCAGAACTATTGGTCTATATAACTCAACACTGTCAGGGCAAAAAATACTTCTGGCAACCGAGTTGTTATATGTTAACATTCGTCAGGATTTGAAGACAGTATACGTTAAAGATGCAAAGATGTGTCCCACCAGGCCTCTCTTCTTTTCTGCTCCACTAGCTTGCCTTTCAGACTATTGGTCTCTACCATCAAGAAAAATTCTCAGCAACACACCCAGAAATAGAAGGAATTTTGTTTGGAACTTTGGGATTAAGTTAGTCTAAGCTCTTGCCTCGTTCATTTATATTATTTAAAAATTATTACAGCAAGTACAAATATCTTCTTGCTGCCATGTTTCCCATGCTCACATTTCTGTACTGCTCAACTCCACGGCTCCTTAAATAACTCTCTACAAGTCAATTCTTCTGTGCCCTGATAAAGGACCTGTTCAATTGTGAACAACTTCTCCTTTTTCCTGTCATCCCATCCAATCTCATGACTTCCTCTCTGACATTCAGATGGACAACATCCAAATTGTCATCTCCATGCATTTTTAGGCCTAGAAGTGCATTTCAAATGGCCTGTAGATTCATGGAAGGTTTGTACTAAAGCTAATGAAGATCAAGCTGGGGGCCCCTCATTCGTACTGGCTTCTTTCAAGGACTCTAGAAATGTGTTCATACATTTTTGTAAAATTTGCAGCAGTGAGATATTTGACTACAATCAATTAAGACCACTTTCAGTTAAGATTTACTTTTGTACCTAATTTTATATTTGTAAACTTGTATTATTTTACTTAAGGTCTCCAAAATTGTATAAATTTCAGGTACCACAATATGTGGACCTGCCATTTTTATATAAGTAAAAAAGTTTCTGTTTTCAAGATGGTAATAACGGTTTTATTTCAGAATGTTACTCAGCTATTACCTCAGCCCTTCTAGCCAGCTCAGAAAGTGTGTACCAAAATACTGTCAATTAAACTTAAGAATTCACTTTAGTAAACCATTAGTAAGATGAGTTAGGAAAAAAGCAATCTAACACATTGCAAGCTAAATATAATATATTTTGATTAATTATGGTTTTATATTATCCCCTCTTTTGTTCCCCTCTATTGATATGGATAAGTTAGTATAAGCAATAACATTTCAGTCTGTTCTTTCTGGGCAAAAATGAGTGTACATTTGTCCAGTTGCCAGCTTTTATCTACACGCTGGGAACTTTCTTCTAAGGTAGGGATTCAGGTCTGATGTGGGACACAGGTTTATGGAATTCCACCAGGATATTTACCTCTGAAGTTTGATTTTAATTTTGGGAGAGTTGGGAGTATGATTTTTTATCTATAGCAAAGGATTTCATGTAATAATGCAAATGTGTTTTAATTTTATTTAATTTTATTTATTTATTTTTTAAAGATTTTATTTATTTGACAGAGAGAGAAATAGCGAGAGCAGGAACACAAGCAGGGGGAGTGGGAGAGGGAGAAGCAGGCTTCCCGCGGAGCAGGGAGCCCGATGTGGGACTCGATCCCGGGACCCCGGGATCATGACCTGAGCCGAAAGCAGACGCTTAACGACTGAGCCACCCAGGCGCCCGCAAATGTGTTTTTAAAAGTACAGCTTTTGCATTCTGATCTGAAGATAGATGTGTATTTTCAGCCCATGTCAAAGTATATCATCAGTAGGCACATAAAAGACTATGTTCAAACAATTTTCTATTATTTTGCGTTAAAAATGTGGTTTTACATGCAGAGTACATATAATAAGTTTCATATCACAATTATTTAAAGATGAACTTATACATTAAATATCTATTCACTAGGAATGCTATACATGTTTTTACCTGATTATTATACTTCAAACTTAATAGATATAGAGGAAAACTGTTAAACTGGAATGATACCAAAAAAAAAAAAAAAAAAACCATAGCATAATGTAAAACACCCGCTCTGCAGTACCATTTACTAGGTATATAGCATACTTGGAATAATTCAGTTATACATTCTTTTCCTTAGCTTTCATATAAATCGTTTTGAGATATTTTAGTTTACTTTATATACTCTGTCTCAAAACTTGCCTGACTTTAACTATCCAAAGTGATGATCCCATGTTAAAACCTGCTACTGTCTTTTCACTTAAAAAAATGATTGCTGTATTTTATGTTACCCAGTAAGACTAGTAATTTTTCCTAAGCATTTAACAATGATGAGTAGGAAAATATAGTACCAGTAGTATGCAAATGATAGGGCTTGTTCAGTGTAAATCAATGTTGATTATTAGCAAAGGCATAAAAATTAAAGCTTGTAAGTACAACTAAAATTACCCAGTCTTATATATGATTCATAAAAATTAACATTATTATCATATTTTTTATTTTTTCATCATGGTAATATTTTGAAATTATTTTTCACTTTCACCTGCATCTTTATTTCTAGATAGGTGCCAGTACCTATGCAGCAGAAGATCTAGAAATTCCTTGAGACTCTTGTATCTCCAGTTTATTTGGTTCATTTCAACCAGTCAATGACATCTTATTTAGAGCAATAAGATTTAAAAAAAAAAAGATTTGCAGTAAGTTACAAATAAGCACTTAAATTTCCTTTTAGCCTTCTGTAAGCTTCAGGGTCTTCTCTAGTAGAAGTATGTATGTTATAACTTTGTATTGTGTTCAGATGACAATATAAAAATATATATAATATGAAAATACAAAAAGTAACAGAAATATTCAAACTTACTTTTAAATTGTGAACCTATACAATCAATGTAGTAAGTTCACAGACTTAAAATATATCTTCTTCACACACCTTGCCCATTTATCTTGTATGACAGTGTTGATTCTGATCAGCAAAATGATCATGTTTATAAAAAGATAAATCATCTTTTGAAACCAACACTTTCAAAATATCAGACCTGAATTGCCATTTTGCAGGTCACCTAAAAAATGTGTGATCAGAACTTAACCTCAGACTGACTTTCAGAGTGAAACATTCAGAAGCTGCATGATGGGAGTGGACCATAAAAAGCTAGAAATGTGGAGACCTGGCTGAAGCAGTAACTCCATTAGGCAATCTTTCAAGTACCTATTGTACATTCTCCATTACTCTAATGAGATTTATTTATTTCTGAGCTTAAGTATAGGTAAATATTATTCTGTAAATCAAGTAAATTCATTTTAATTGCTTATTGGTAGCTCAATGTTAAATGTAACACCTTAGGAAAACCCCACTGTAAATTTTTTGTTAAAAAATAATATTCCTACATGAATAGATGCTTTTTAGTTTGCTTTCTTAATCCATATTGCTATGTCCTTGATTTCCTAAAAAGGTACACCTAGTTATAATTTTGCATGATTAAATTATATTTCCTTGGTTTTCTCTTATTTACATGATCATAATCTTCCTTTGCAAAGGTCACCTATATTATGAGTTCTTAGAGAAGATTATATATGGTCTAAAATATGATTTATAGGTGCTTGGTTGGGAGATTTAAAAAGATATTTGAAACCCAAGGGAAGTTATAAAGAAGATCAGGGTAATTTAATTTTTGACATTGTAAATTTAATATAAATTTATATTGCCCATTTATTTCAATAAAAAAAGGCTGCCAATGTATACTTCTTAATAAGATTGTTTTTAAAAGAAAATTGCAGGTTATTACTTTACTAGAGAGACATTCCTATTATTTTTTTATAGCAACATGATATGATATGTGATATGTTTAGAGCCTACATGCCTTTCCTCATGCTGCTCCCTCCTTGATAAATGTCTTTTCCACATCAACTCTGCATTTTTAAGTCCTATAATATTTTTCAACATCTAACAGGCACACTCCTCTTTCTGAAGTGTTCTTTGGAATGCTCAATTAAAATCAATAAAAAAATTAATTCTTTATTTTTATAGCAATTCCTATCTCAATTTTAACTTTTTATCTCATTTTTTGCCTCCTGGTTATTGTTTTCTCTATCTTGGTCATTATCGTGACTTGAGGATAGAGACTTTTTTTTATCTCCCTAGGGAACCTAGAACATTGCAGATTATCAATAAATGTTAAACAGCATGTACATAAATCATTTTAATATGATGCAATAATCAGAACCCCAAATCTTAATTTCTTTCTCTCTTTTTAATAGAGAATTTCAACAGCTTTGTTAAAGTATAATTTATATATAATAAAATTAAACTATTTTATAAGTACAATTTAATGATTTCAGTAATCGTATACAGTTGTGCAGTTTTAGAATATTGTTATAACCTCGGACATCCGCTTGTGCTCTTCACAGTAAATGCCCACTTCCACACCTAGTTCCAGAACCATGTATTGGATTCTGTCTCTAATTTTGCCTTTCCCAGAAAATCCATGTAAGTCATATAATATGAAGTCTTTTGTATCTGGCTTCTTTCATGTAGCAAACATATTTTTTTTCAGATTGATCCATGTTATTGCATGCATTAGTAGTTCTTCTATTTTTTGCTGAATAGTACTGCATTATATTAATATGCCACATATTGCTTATCCATTTACCAGCTTGTGGATGTCTGGGTTGTTTCCAGATGTTTTGTTACTATAAATAATGCTGCTATTAATTTTGTGTAAAAGAATTTAGTGGACATATGTTTTCATTTCTGTAGAATAGACTTTGAAGAGTAGAGTGGCTAGATTACATGGTAAATGTAAATTTAACATTAAAAGATTAGCAAATTGCTTTTTCCAAGCGACTATGCTATTTTATGTTCCCACCAATGAATCATTCATGTTCTAGTTTCTCCGCATTCTTACCGACAGACTAGTATGCCAGTCTTCCTTCTTTCTTCTTTCTTTCAACGAATTCTAGTGTGGTATCTCATTGTGATTGTAATTTGTGTTTCCCTAATGATTAATTATGTTGAGTATTTTTTTCATGTGTTTCTTGCCATTCAACAATCTTTTGTAGGATGGGGCTGTCAATTAAAATATTTTTCCATTTTAATGGAAATTTCTGAATTCTTATTTTTGAGTTTCAAGTGTTCTTTAAATACTTTGGACACATAAGATATAGGTTTTGTGAATATTTTCTTCCAGTCTGTTACTTATCATTTTATACTTAGGGATGTCTTTTGATAAGTAAAGGTTTTAATTTTAATAAAATCTTTTTAGTCATTTTTCTTTTCTTTTTTTGTGCTTTTTGTGTCATACGTAAGAAATTTTTTGCCTATGGTAAGGTCCCAAAGATTTTTACTCCTCTGGTTCCTTCTAGAAATTTCATAGTTCTAGTTCTTACATTTAAATTAATAAATTATTGTAACTTGATTACTTGTGTAGTGTGAGGGAGAGCTTGATGTTCACTTTTTATTTACAAGTACATATGCCAATATTTCTTTACCATTTATTGAAAAGAATATCCATTCCTCATTTAATTACCATGGTACTGTTGTTCAAAACCAACTCTCCATCTGTGTGAGGGCCATTTTTGGACTCTTTATTCTGTTCTATTGAACCAAATGTCTATTCTTGTGCCAGTACTAATCTCTTTTGATTACTTTAGCTTGTATAAGAAACTGGGAAATCAGGGAGTATATGTCCTCCAACAATGATTTTTTTTTTCCTTTTGCCAAATTGTTTGGTTATTTTAGATTCTTTACATGTCTTTTTAAGTTTTAAGCTCAGCTTATAAATTTCTACCAAGGAAAAAAGAGCTACTGGAATTTGGTAGGGTTTGTGTTAAATCTATGGATCAATTTGGGAAGAATATACTTTTTAGTATTTTGAATCTTCCAGATCATAAATATGGTATATCCAATTATTTGTCTTCTTTATATACTATCATCAATGTGTATGGGTCTTCTCAGTGTATGGGTCTTGCTCTACTTTCGTTAAATATATTCCTAAATATTTTATTCTATTTCAGTACTATTTTGAATGGAATTTCTAAAGTTCATTGTCAAATTTATTTTGCTAATTATGCAGAAATGCAATTGGTTTAGGGGTATTGATCTTGTATCCTGCAACCTTCCTAAACTTGTTTATTAGTTCTAATAAACTTTTTTTGTAGATTCATTATGACTTTCTACATACAAAATTTTTGACTTTCTACATACAAAGTTTTGAAGAATAACTGTTTCTCAATTTGTTGTCTGTGTTTGGTTGAATTTTAGTAGTCTGAAATAATTATGATTTCAGGGGAGTTTTTGCAGTTTTATGCTTGTTTTCTGTGGAGGGGGATCACCCAGCCCCCTCATATCACAATTTACAAAACTTCCAATGGAGTTTTACTTTTATGGAAATTCTACTAAAAACCAATACAATCATGGAGAAAATATAACAATATGGATGCTATCATTCCTTAACAGGGTGCCACTGCATGAAAATAGTAATTTACAAGTGAAATAATACCTAATAAATTTATAGGCATTATTGAATACCTATATACCAGAGTTTTGTAATCATATGTGAGCATGTGCAATATTTTAGCAAACTAAATAATATAGAGGTATATTGAGGTAAAATAATTTACATGTATGATTAAATAATGTAAAGAAATTTCCATGTTAAGACAACATAAAGAAAACTCCAGAACAAGTGACCACAGTAATCTGACCTCATATCAGAAAATGGAAATTATGTGTTGAAAGCAAACCACCTTATGAATAAAAACAAAGAAAAGTTATTTTCCTGCTAATACAAAAAAAATAAACTTAACACAAATGCTGTATAAATTGGCATATGCTGCAAAACTTATAAACCCAGCTTTGCATTCAAAAGAATTTTTAATGTTGAATGATGTCAAAAAGTACCTTGTACTTAATAAGGTAATGATGTACTTGATGCTATCTCATGACATGAGCAGTATTATTTGAACAAAATATACAAAATTTTTTCCAGGTGCATATAGTGTTGTAATTTAATATCTTTATAGCATTAATAGGATTCTGAGATTTAGTACTTCCAATGGAACTAATATATTTAATTTTATTAGATCTCATCTCTTCCATGACTCAGAACACCACAACACATCAACTTGTCCAAGCACAGTGCCTGAAAGTACCAATATCATTTTAGTTTTTTTAATCCATGTACTCTTCCTATATTAGTTCAGGCCACAGAGTTCCATCTGCAATATGATTATGGACTTTGCAATTAGACAATTGCAATTAACCTATATTTAAAAGCCTTATTGCAGGTATATAAATATGTAGCTTTTAGACTTTGTCAAGTTACTTAAATATCTTGGTCTCAAGAAATATGGGGTTAATAATTTAAGAGATTTTTTTAATAGAAGTAAAAGAAATTTTTTAAGTTGGTTTATATATAGGAGATTATTAAATCCCTCCATGTTCCTTGGTTGGAAAAAAAGCTAAATCCATGCAATTATGCCTAGAGAACAAATCAAGTTAATCATTTAACATAAAATGACATTTTACTTGACTAAAATGGAAGAAAAGGATTTTTAAAACTTTCTCCTTTCAAACACTGTATTTCAGAACCTGAAACCCCAATGTGTAGGGAAGGATCAGAATATACTGTTTGCTTATTAATTTTTTTTTTTACCTAGAAGGAAGTAAATTGTCATTTGAGAGTCTACTTATTTTTCAAGCACAAGGGGAAAAGCAACAAAAAGGAAACCGTAGTTTCAAATCTCTTCCAGATGCATTATTACATAAATCTCTAATATCTGATTATCAGATAGAAGGGGAATGAGATAGAGCTCAAAATACTTAAAAGACTATTTTTGCTCCCTTTGGAAACTGTCTGATATAATAAAGTCCTCAGAGAAAAGGTCTGACACTGAAAAAAACTGACCTTGGAAGTAGAATGGATTATTTGTTAAGAAGATTGTTCCCTCAAATTCATTCTGTTCAAGTATTATTGTTGGACCTTGCTGCTGTGTGTATGACCAGTCACAGGAGCAAATTCCCCTGAGCCAGAATTTGTATAAAGAAATTGACTTTGATATGAAGTTACCATTTCCAGAAATATCACTTTCAAATCTGTTCTTGTGGTAGACATGAATTTAAAGATATAGTTGGGGAAATTTGATTAATTGAGTAGGAATAAACATAATGTTTGCTTGAACTGTCGAGTAAGGAATTTAGAAAGGTTGTACATGTGCCAATTGAAAAGGAAACTGGAAGAGAAACACCTCATGGGAGATCTAAGATGAAAACAGCTTGGGGAAATAAGCAGCTTTAACAATATGTGAGTCAATTTTACGGAAATAAAATCTGGGAAGTTTAAGATCTTGAAATTTTTTTTTTTTTGTACCTTAACTTGCTAGAGGGGCAAAGAATTCATCAGTTTTAAATTTAATTATTTCTTAGTATATCTATCCCATAGATATTTTGTATAGAGAATTTATAAAAGAGAAAGGTGAAGAGAGTTGACCTGTGGTCTTGTAAATAACATAGCGATCAAAGAAAAATGTGTAACTAAAAAGAGGAAACCACACTGTGAAAGTAATGCAACTTCATGGAAATTTTCCCCATAATGTAACTTGTGGAAAACTCATCAACGGTTTTTGCTTGCATATCAATGACCAAATTTCTAACCAACTTAAAGTGACTTTTGCCAGCTTTTGCATCTTGTATATCTTCATTGTAGAATAATGACTCAGAATGAAGATAAGGTTTACACCATCTAACTTTAAAACATGATGATGAAGGGTATCAGGGGACTTTATTTGCTGTATTTCTGTGTATATTTTGCATATGCAGCAGTGACAGCAGGTATTGACAGCTGGCTGGGGTAATGTAGCCCCTGGTAATAAGTTGCAGTGCCTGCGAAGGCTCTGGAATAGTTATCAAATAATTATATAAATTGGTTTTTTATTTAGTCCTCCCTAGTCAAGTTCAGGATGTTCTGTAAATCTGCAGTTGGTACACTGACATTCTGAATGGTGAATGTTTTACCCCACTAAAGTTTTGCACACGGGAAAGAAATTTTACATCAATTTGGCTTTAGGCTTATAAAATTTCAATATTATGAGTTACAATTAAAATGTATGTCTTGTAGAAGCAAAATTGGCTAAATGAGTGTGTCCTTAATTCACTGGTCTGCAGTATCTGAATATTTTGATGCTTGTATTTGCTGCCCACACACTTCTCCGGTGAAAAGAGATAAAGCAAGACAAAAGAAAAATGGAATAGAATTTATCAGTTTTTCAAGTATAACCAGTCTGGGTCAGATGAAGTAAAAGTTTCTAAGTAACAAAGCTATTTATGTGATTATTAATCAGATACTTGTCAAAATATTCCCTTTTCCCACATGTGTCTTCACGTTTGAGCCGAACTCTAAGTAACCTAGTGATGGGAGACTTTCATTTAAAACTCTACCTCATTTTGTATTTGTATTCAAGATATTGGAAGATCAGATTTATCCCTCCATCTGGATTACAGATTTGCACCTTTAACAGAGTAGATCCTTTTTGTTATCTGACAAAGTGATTTCTTTTTGTTCTATGTTGTTTTTCAAGAACTATTTGACAAAATCTGAAGTGCTATTAGAAGACGCAAATTCTATCATTTTTGAAGCTCTTTCATTTTGAAAGGTACTCTAATAAAGGAGAAAAAAAGACATGAATAGGAAAACATACCTGATTTCAGGGAGGTAACTTCATATGGAATAAAGAGACATGTTTGCAATTAATTATAATGAAATACAGAATGACATGATAAACATAATAGAAATCCAAACAGATTGCTCTGGGAATGCCTTAAAGGAAATAAATTGAACATGCTTAAATAAAAATCAATAGAGAATTATAACATCAATATATTTTATTAACTTTTTATGAATTTGCTGCAGAGATAGGGACTAACAACAGGTTACTGGTAAGTGATTATAGCTGCAGTGTTTAGATGCCACAGTTTGTACCTAAAAAGGTTGTTCTATAGTATTTTCATTTTAAAATTGGACTCATTAAATTCAGGGTGTGTGTGTGTGTGTATTCTCAGATCTTTGGAAGCAGTAGGTAGAGGTATGTTAATATTGTAGTATTTTGTTGATTTAGATTTAAAAAAGAATCCTGAGTATTATGAAAATGAGTTTTTTGAAAGATGGATATTCCTTATGAGCCTACAGTGACAAGAAATTTTCACCTTATTCTCTGTTCCAATAGGGAATATGACATTTTAAATTTTATATTTCCATATAGAAAAGAGAGAACCAGACTTTATGACTGATCTAAGCCCTTTCTAACCTTCCTCCAGGGTAATAGTGTTCAGTATCTGGTCCATGGACCCTGTCACAATCCTATAAAAACTACAAACTGTTTCCACCTAGGGAAAAAAGTACACTCAAACACAGAATTTGGCATTCAATTTTAGAGGTTTTAAAGATCCCAAAACTCCATTCTCAGACCCAATATTCAGAATGCCTAATCTAGATAGAGCCTTTCTACCTTCAAATGCATTCTACTACCAACAGTACTAGTTGTTGCACATTTACTAAAATATGCTTAATAATGCTTCTTGACATATATAAGTCTCAGGGGAAAAAGAGACATTTGGCATTTGAGTAGGAAATCAACTGTATAAATCAGAATTAGAAGCTTTGCTGTGATTATCATTCAGTTAAAAATCTGGTGTTAAGTGCATTCTCCAAATAAACAGTGAAATTATTTTTCTTATGAAAAAAGAGGCACTTTTATTAATATTCTTTAATTTTGGAGCGATCATGTGATTATTTTTTTTCAGGCCTATGTGGAAAACCATTATTGTTACATCCTATTGTAGTTTTGTGAGCTAGAAGCAAGAATACCTTGCAGCAATGCAATTCATTGGGATTTTTTATATTTCTCTCCATGTTTTACAATAAAAGATTAAATAATATTTAAAAAGAATATCTCTGTTCTCTATTTTACCTTATACATCATTAGTACTGAAAATGCTTTTTTGAGAGAACTACATAAACATTGTTTTACAGTATGATTTTGAATAATTTACATGGTATATCTATATACTTACAGTTTATCTTTTATTTGCCTAAGCTGATTGATACAAAATTCAGAATTTTTATTATTTTTGGTACTCAAGCCCATAAAAAAACCAGTGTTCAATTAACCTATCCAGGATCCCCAATAATCAAAACTCCCTTCTCAATCCTCAATAATTATCTTTGTACAGTCATAAAAATACAGAGGCACAGGCCTTCTCCATCCCAATAGATGCTGTCACTTCTCAATAGATTTTTGCTTCCTGACTGTAAGCCTTCATGGATGAAATTGTTCCAAATAAGTCTTTATTAATAGGTCAGTGTTTATCAACTTTGACCTATTGGCATTTTGGGCCAGCTCATTTTTATTGTTAGGGGCTGTCCTGTGCATTGTAGGATGTTTGAAGCATCTATGGCCACTCTGTAATAGATTCCTATAGTATCTCCTTCAGTTTTAACATCCAAAAATGTACCCAGGTACTTCCAAATGTCTCCCAGTGGCAAAATAGATACCCCTCATTGAAAACTACTGCTGTAGGTAACTTTTTACCTGGGAATTTTGGTCTTCTCTAGAACATGGGGTTCATCTTTTGATTTATAATCTGAGGGCCCAAGTTTGTTTTGCCTAATACGTGTGACTTGGAATAAAACTCATTGTTGTGATGCTTTGAAGGTTAACTGCTTATCTGAGATATGCCTGAGACTCCTCACTTCCTCTTTACATCTTCAGTCATCACTTTATAGCTATCTCTCACTGTATGAAGGGATCTAGGATCTCCTGATAGTCAGAAATTAACTCATTGCCTTAAAAAGTACTTTTCTGAAGTCCAATAAAATTCTTTCACTCAATATTGCTTAATGACAAACTTTAGGAGAGCTCTGCAAGTGGTGGTGTTAATATGGGCTTCTCCCACTTTTTTACATCATCCTCTTTCACTTGCTTACCAATAATTATAGACCGAATTGTGAGCAGATGAGCTAAACTGCCAAAAGCTTGGTATTACACATACATGCTAATAGTACTTATTTCTTAGGAAGTTGAGCACATGCTAGTCTAGTCTTTTCCATTCTCTTCTATTTGTCCAATTAGTAAGAAGTTACCAAGGTGATTAATATTACATAAACAATGTCACCCCAATCTCTCAAAGTCTTCAAGATTTTCACTCACAAACTTAGAACCTTCATGTAAGTCCTTATGACTTAGTGATGACTTCTCAATGTCCCTAAGGTGTGTGTTTCAGTCAGTTTTACTAGAGTCCTTAATTACACTTTTGGGACATGTGAAGCCTGAGATCTTTATAATTTATTTTAAGATATCTCCTGTATTCCTCCCCTTTAAATTATACACAAAATTTTACTAAAAGTATGATTTTTGGAGTCTGACCTCCTGAGTTGGAATCCTGGCTAGACACTTAGGTATGTGACCTTGGGCAAGTTATTTAAGTTTCTAAATATTACCTTCTTAAAATGTGAATGAGGTCTGTTCTTGGGTTGTTGCTCTGATTTAATGAGAAAATTTATGTAAAATGCTTACAATAGCACCTATTAAGTAGTAATGACAGCAAGTGTTGGTCATTATTGTTCCCTGTTTGCTACCTCCTTGCTTACTAAATTAAAGTTTGAAATGACTAGTAACTAGTTGCTGGAAATCATTTGAAAGGATCATTTTCTAATAGCTTCCTTTTTCATATATCACCTCAATTTAGAAGCTCTACTCTTCCAAGTTATAAAATCTTTGCCTTTTGTATTTAACAAAGAGTTCATGCCTCTTTTATCAACTTGCAGGGTTGACAAATTTCAAGTATGGTAAGTTAGAGGCATGCCTTACACTTACAGGACATGGGAGAAGAGGAAGCAGTAAAGGGATCAACCCTGCTTCTCCAGGAGTAAGGCAACTCTCCTCAAAAACTTCTTCATCTTCTACATTGATATAGATAGATAGATAGATAGATAGATAGATAGATAGATAGATAGACATATATACACACATGAACATCCAACTTGTCTAAGGTTTTAAATGTATTTGCTATAAGTATAAATGAATACTTCTGGATATCTTAAAATATGCCTTTACCTTTTTTTTTAAGATTTATTTATTTGAGAGAGAGAGTAAGAGAGAGCACCAGCAGGGGGAAGGGCTTAGGAGGGGGAGAGGGAGAAGCAGGCTCCCTGCTGAGTAGGGAGCCCCGATGTGGGGTTCAATCCTGGGACTCTGGGATCATGACTTGAGCCAAAGGCAGATGCTTAACCTACTGAGCCATCCAGGCACCCCAGAATATGCCTTTACGTAAAGTTGTTCAGCACTACATTTTTGGATGACAGCTGTGAGTTGATATAACCACAAGTTATATGTTTTAGAATAGAAGCCATTGCACCAGTAGAGAACAAAAAGTTTAAGAATAAGAACCAAAGAAATAAAACTACTGAAAAGATATTCAAGCCTCAATTAATTTTAAAATATATTTGTAAAAATGTAAGTCCTGGCAGCAAAAAGCAAAAAGTTCGTGGAAGAGTCTCTTACTCCTCCATGTAAACTCATCCACAGCCCTACTGGCCATCACTTCTACTGAAAGTATATTCCTAGATCACTCTCAAATTGGCAGGGACACTTCTTGTTCATTTAAAATCTCGAGGACAACTTGTTCCCTTTTCTCTGTGTTGCCAAGTTCTTAAATTTCAAAGCATCCCTGTAAAGTGCATTTACCTAGAAATGTGCATTTATTTGTGTAATTACACTACCTCACTTTTAGGTTTTAATGAATTTATCCTCTAAATCTGGGTATTTCAAAACATGTGCACAGCATTTTATTTCCTTTGCTAAAACCTTTAATTAAATGCTAAGAGGGTAGGAAAACAGTGACTGAAAAAATACTTCTAAATACAGGTGACTATACAGTGTGTTTAAAATATTGGAATAATCATACCTCTAAGTTAAAAGTATACAAATGGTCTAGACTAGCATGAGGTAAGTAGGAAAAATCAATAATGGAAGATGATAAAATATCATTCTTGATTCTGAAGACATTCTTTTATTTTTTCCAAAAAATAAATATTTACTGAGCAACTAGTAGGCAGTGCACTGGAGTTTCACTGGTGAACAATATGAAGTATACAAATAAATAACCAATTATAATATAATGAGATAATTAATAAGAACCAAAGTGTGATATGCAAGCATATAGGAAGAACAGCTAGAAATAGAATAGCTTTTATTTAAAAAACACAGAGGAGGCCATTCGTAAAAAATGCAGTTGTTACCCTGCCTATATCACTTTAATGCCTACTATCCAACTTGTGACTACCGTATCTGAAATCTTTGTCAGCAAGCTTTCTCATGAGGGGAAGAAAACCATTGTGGCAAAACTCTGGCAGGCTAAGAATAACAAGGAAGTAATTTTTCTCCCATTCCCCAAGAGGCAACCATTGGTCAATGACTAATGAGAGGTAAAGACTCCAGCCCACTTGCCTCTCATGGAATAACTGAGATCTCTATTTCATACCATTTCCCAAAGGTGTCTGCAGATCTAAGCTCTAGTCACCCATAATGGTTGCTTACTTGATAATACTGTCTTTATTTGCTGCCTTCCCTTCCTTGTCTCACTTATCACATTCCTTCAGGGTTTCTTACACCTTTCAAATAAGCCACTTTCCCTCAAATCTTCATTTCAGGGTATACTGCTGGGAATCATAAACTAAAGCACCATTTAATCTAACAATTCCCAAAGTGAAGGAATCCCTATTAAAATGAGCACTTACAGATAAAAAAACCAAAAACTTATGAAACTTCTACATGCTATAAAGTTAACCACCTCTTTTTCTCTTTGTCTTGTTTCATGAGTTTTTCGATATTTCTTCTTACTACTATGTGGTGATGAAACTGAGCCAAGAAGATATCTCTTTGGGAGGTGGAAACAGCCAGACAAAAAAAGTGTGCCTGGGACATATTGGGGCATTTTTAGAAATAATTTCAAAACTAGCTAGTATTTTTCCCCAATTCTCAAACTTGGTCCCTAGAACAAAAGGAGATATTTTTCTTGATATTTGAGGATTCTAAAAATAAGCTTCTTTTTTTAAAATATTTTATTTATTTATTTGAGAGCACAAGTAGGCAGAGAGGCAGGCAGAGGGAGAAGGAAAAGCAGGCTCCCCACTGAGCAGGGAGCCCGACGTGGGGCTCCATCCCAGGACCCGGGGATCATGACCTGAACCGAAAGCAGCTGCTTAACCAACTGAGCCACCCAGGCGCCCCTAAAAATAAGCTTCTTAATTTCCTTCCTTAGCTGAATTATCACCACCCAGTGATTGTCAACAATGGTTAAGAAACACCAAGATTATCTCAGGTTATCTCAAAGGATGTCACAAAATCATTTGGTGGGAGGGAAAACAAAATATATTTCAATAATTTTCTAAATATTTGGTGCAATAAGGATGTTTGAATATGAAAAGGGAGGGGAAACTTAGAAGTTGTATCATCCTTTACTTTTCTCTGAACACCCCTAAAAAATGTTTGAAAAGCTCCGAGATTTAGATTATATTGTCACATAGTCTATTTTATTGCTAGATAGATAATATTAAAATGTCCACCAATTGGCCCCACTTCTCCCCCAATGAGCCATATTACTTTTTGTTTTGTTTTGTTTTTGGCATTACAGCCCATCTAACCCCTAAGGAAGCTATTTAAATGCCATCTAAGGCTTTTTGGGAAGATTAAAGATGATAAGAATTTGAATCCAGAAAATGCTGAGAATTACAGACATTAGTACCAAACACACATTTTTTCTTTATCCCAATGTATCAAGGAGAAAACATACTCTTTATTACTAATAAAAATCATCTTTTTTCAAGATCCTCAAGTCGTGGTTGAGCCAGGGATAACAAAATTTGCCAAAAAATGATTTTGAAATTTTTCTCAAGTATACTTGAAATTGCTTAAATACACAGACTAAAGTCTCACACGCATGCATGACTTTAGTACCTCCTTGTGCACATTTAAGTGGCATAAAGGAAAATGTAGAGAAAAGATAAGAATTACATTATCACTTGAAAATTCATAAGTAGAGAAGAAAGGAAATTTTGCTGTAATGATCTGTCCCATCTCTACCCGGGGGGTGGTCAATGTTATTCTAGATGATCCAAGTGATTTTCTACACAGTTTAAGGAATTCCTTTTATGAACCCATGACACATGGCTACTAAGGGCCCAAATAATGACAAGAGCAGCAGCAATAGCAATAAAAATGGCTAACATTTATTGAACTCTAAATATGTGCCCAGGAGTCTCACAACAGAGATAGAAACAATGAATATCTGTATTACACATGAGGCAAGTGAGACACAGAAGGATTCATTAACTTGCTCAAGGTCACACAGCTATAAGTGGCAAAACTATGATTAGAACCCAAGCAGTATGGGGGTTCCTGGGCAGCTCAGTCAGTTAAGTGCCTGCCTTCAGCTCAGGTCAAGATCCCAGAGTCCCAGGATGGAGCCCCTCATCAGGCTCCCCGCACAGTGGGGAGTCTGCTTCTCCCTCTGACACTCCCCCATCTCATGTGCGCTCTCTCTCTCTCACTCTCTCAAATAAATAAATAAAATCTTAAAAAAAAAAAACCCAGGCAGTATGAATTATAACCATTATGCTATTCTAAATGCAGTTATATTACAACAGTTGTTTCAATAGTATAGAAATTATAATAAAACATTTTTGCTGTAAGGCATAAAATTGAGCCGTGTCCTAATCATCTTATTCCCTTTCTCTGGACTGACTTGATACAAAAATGTGAAAGGAATAATACAAACATTTAGAGTTACGCTGGTAGGAAGGAAATTAGGTTTGCCTGGCAAAATGTTACCTAGTCAGCATACTGTGGACATAGACAGAACCTCCAGAGAACTGGGATGTGCAAAAATATTCCACCTTTGGCTTTAAAAGATGAGATTTTCAAATAGATGTTCCAACTCATAGTAAATGCATGTTTCTCAGATTTGATGTTATTCATTAATGATGAAACAAAGATACTGGTGGGAAAGATGTTCTTGAATGAATTATCCGAGGTAAGAAACCTAAGATCACAAATCTGACTGGATTCAAGTTATGACAGAAACTGGAAGCATTTCTTGAAGTGAAGAAAAGGTTTTTTAAATTAAAATTAATGAGTCTTATGCCAATTTTTAAAGAACTGAGTTTGTGTCTATTAGAGCTGTAGCCAAATTGATCTATTCTTTCCCGACTCTTGAAATATCAGTTACCATGACTAAATCAGTGGTGCAGTTAAAAACATGTATCCCCCAACACATCCCTGCTGACATTTGTGGACCAGCTGTGTTACAGCCAGTTCATTCACTGAACTCCGATTTGGTCTGAATACCAAACCCACAACCCAAGAGAAACAAAAGAAATAAAAATAAAATATTGGCAATATTGACAGTGTTTCCACCCTAAACTTTTCTTCTTAAGGAGAAAAAGTATGTGTGTAAAACTCTTCTTTTTCATCTTTAAATGACAGACGTATTGAAATAGAGTTCCACTGAGGCAAAGATATGAGAACAAAGCAAGAGAACAAATGAAAGGGTCACACAGAGAGAGCTGTGTTCAGTAATCAACACTGTCAATCAGTATAGACTTGTTACTTTAATGAATTCTCAAGTGTCATTATTAAGAGAAATGAGTGTCTGTTATTTCAGAATGTAAAATGAATTAAATCCCTACCAATCCAAGAGACTTCTGACAACTCACTTGTAGCTCCATCATTATTATGTACACCAGTGTTAGAATAAGGTATATGTTCACTTTGGGCAATGTTCAAATGCAAATGCATGTATTAAGTCTTTGAGCCTGGCAAGGCACCGTCCATATTAACTATAAATTTTTCTTTATTTGTGACCTATGCATTACATGCCGCTAAGTAAGCAAGCTCACTTAATTTGACTAAAAATAACCCAGCAGTCTCAGATAAAATTAGTCACCTTACATAGGAAAGGCAAGGGCATACTGTAACGGAAAAGCTGTGGGCTCTGCTGTCAGAGAAACTAGGATTTCGCTGTGAGATTGAGCTAATTATTTAACCATGAGCCTAAGTTTACTCAACCAGAAAATGGAGGTAATATTATCTATCTCATGGGTAGATATTGTGAAGATTAGATGACATTCATACACACAGCTGTATATATTCAACATAGCTTTTCAGCATATTCATAGTTTGCTTTCACCTTAAAAAGATGTGAGAATGATGAAGTAGATGATGATCCAATAACCAAATAAAAATATAAAGCTTCTTATTGTCTCTATGGAAAGTTTTAGCTCATCATTCTAACATCTTTTGAATCTTTGGAAATTTAGTCTATTTTTTCCACCGACCTAAGAGGGCAATGTACCCAGCAGGGCTCCTCATTCTAGAACAAAGGCTTATACAATAGCACACATTCAAACAAATCCCTGTTGATTCAAATGGATAAATGAATGAATAAGAGACTGCAAAGGGATCTTAAGGATTGTTATAAACTCCTCACTTCAATCTAAATGGGAAGAATTATTTATGAAGAATCATACCAATTAAAAAAAAATTTCAATTAGCAATAATCGCGCCTCGGATAAACCTCATTGGCTACGATACTGCCACTGCACAAAGCTAAAAAAAAAAAAAAAAAACATTTCAATAGTCAAGATTTGACAAGGGAATAGAATGAAAAGAAATAGATTTATTAACATGCCCTCAACATAAACAAAGCCTTTTCTTAACATTCTGTACAAATTGCGATTGCACTTTCAAAATGAAAAAAGAAGACTCAATTAAAAAACCAAACCAAAACAATCTAATCTAATGAAACTTAAATCTACCTAAAACCCAGAACAGTGAAAGAATAGCTTTGGTTGTATACCAAGTTCAAGTGGAAGATAGAATGGCCTACCATGTGTTAGCCTTCATACAAGGATATGGTGTGTTTTCAAGTCCATGGAAGTGCTTAGAAACCATTTTTAATGGTTATTTTTATCAATAAAATTCACAAACAATATAAAAATAAAGCTACATCTTTTACAGAGAAAATTCTACAGAGAAAAACAATAGCTTTGATTCTCATGTCTCAGCATTACTACCATGCTACCAGCTGCCTCGCATTTGGTAACTGCCCAGAATTCCTCAGAGTGATTTTTCTGTCTGTTTTCCTGCCTTGCTCCTTCACCCCACTTTCAGTATGTTATTCCTCAGTATTCAGTGAAGGCAGGAGTGTAAAAAATGGCAATTAATGTAGTCTCACTCTGTGGCTAGAAGTCCTTGGAATTTCAATACATTAATGAGGCCTCACTCCGTCAATAAATGATGAAGTCCTGACTGTTTTTTCCCTACGCCGTCTTATGGTAAATTTTTCTTCTTCCTGCTGCTTCACCAAGAATGCAAGCAGTCATGATTTCTTACTCCTAAAAAGAGTTTGCACAGTCTGCATCTTAGTTCATATGGATTTCTTGTTGTCCTCAGCTTTCTAATATATTCAAGAGAACTGTGATGCTGTAGTTTTTCTGGCTAGTTTGTGTTAGAGAATGATGGATGGTTTCTTGCAACTCCCTGCATCCTAGTCAGAAATAGAAGGCTTGTCTTCACTTTTGTAGGTTACCACTGAAAGTAGAATTCAAGTGTAGCAGGTATGTTCTTTCTTTAACAATGTGATCTCTCTGTCTTCTAGCTTTCATCATTAATTTGACAAATCATCTACCAGTGTTGTTTTTACTCCTTCGAAAGTAATGTCTCTTTTTTCCACTGGCAGGTTAACAAGATCT